>NW_017307234.1:145189-146791 GCF_000935625.1 Nanorana parkeri | reverse complement strand
CATGAGGGGGGGGGGAAGCAGTGGAAAAATAATGCACCACTATGCTGGGGGTCCGGGGGAAGAATACCCCTGATATCAATGATCAAAAGGAAGAATGCACCCCTCCTCCTTTTAACTAAAAAGATCAGTGGCTGCTTACCCAAGAGATGAGAGTGTTGGGCACCACTGATCCTATACTGCTGGCTCAGCAAACTGATGTTCTCGAAAGTATGTGGGCATGGCAGGAGATCATTATTGTTGTCTCTTAGTAAAGTAGTGGCTTGCCTGACACAGACTTAATCCCCTTCTCTCCCTCTGGAAAACATCTCTTGTAACATCATCAGGAGCACTGTTTTAGCGGTACATCCACTCTGTAAATTGAAACAGCGATTTCTGCCATAAAAAGGTACATTACTCTATAGGTTGAACTCGATGGACTTGTGTCTTTTTTCAACCTGACCAACTATGTAGCATTAAAGGATAAATAGAATGTCTTATTTATTAAATTCCATGCGCTATACACTGTGTGTGTGTATACACTATATTACCAAAAGTATTGGGACACGCCTCCAAATCATTGGATTCAGGTGTTCCGTGAAATTCCTTGCTACTAATTATTCCACCGTCAACTTTTAGTGGTATTATAGTGGTACAGCAACTCATCCATGAAGTATTAGGCCACGTAAAATGAAAGAGCGGGGTCAGCGCATGCTACAGTGCACAGTGCGCAGAAGTCACCAACTGTCTGCAGAGTCAATAGCTACAGACCTCAAAACTTTGTGTGGCCTTCAGACTGGCACAGCAACAGTGCGTAGAGAGCTTCATGGAATGGGTTTCCATGGCCAAGCAGCTGTATCCAAGCCTTACATCACCAAGTGCAATACAAAGTGTTGGATGCAGTGGTGTAAAACACGCCGCCACTGGACTCCAGTGAAGTGGAGACGTGTTCTCTGGAGTGACGAATCACGCTTCTCTGTCTGGCAATCCGATGGACATGTCTGGGTTTGGCGGTTGCCAGGAGAACAGTACTTGCCTGACTGCATTGTGCCAAGTGTAAAGTTTGGTGGAGGGGGGATTATGGTGAGGAGTGGTGTTTCAGGGGTTGGGCTTGGCCCCTTAGTTCCAGTGAAGGGAACTCTTAAGGCATCAGGATACCAAGACATGTTGGACAATTGCATGCTCCCAACTTTGTGGGAACAGTTTGGGGATGGCCCCTTCCTGTTCCAACATGACTGCGCACAAAGCATGGTCCATAAAGTCATGGATGAGTGAGATTGGGGTGGAGGAACTTGACTGGGCTGCATAGAGTCCTGACCTCAACCCAATAGAACACCTTTGGGATGAATTAGAGTGGAGACTGCGAGCCAGGCCTTCTCGTCCAACCTCACAAATGCGCTTCTGGAAGAGTGATCAAACATTACCATAGACACACTCCTAAACCTTGTGGACAGCCTTCCCAGAAGTGTTGAAGCTGCAAAGAGTGGGCCAACTCAATATGGAACCCTATGGACTAAGACTGGGATGCCATTAAAGTAGTGTATGTGCGTGCAAAGGCAGGCGTCCCAGCACATGTACATATGTGTGTGTGTATATATATATATATATATATATATATATATATAT
>NW_017307234.1:89196-144776 GCF_000935625.1 Nanorana parkeri | reverse complement strand
TAGACAAAAAAAAAAATGCTTAACTGCAATACATTTCTAAGAGGCAGGGGTGTAGATATTTTATTCTCCTAAGTCTGGTCTCCACAATCTTTTATATTCTATACAGTTGCTCTGCTGGGTCATAACCTGCTATGATTATTGGGAATGTATGGCCTTTCCTTGTGTCACAGGAGAATATACAAGCAATTAAGTGCTCAAGGAGTAATTTTTACAATTAAATATTCACAAATTAAGGACCTCAAAGGTCCCTGAAGTAATGATTTTCATTCCAGGGAGCAGTCTAAAATAAAGGTTGAACAAGAACTAAACTAGACTAAATAGCGCTGCAATCAGCCACATTAAACAGATTATTTTGCTTATTTTGCTCTTCTGGGATACTCTTCATATGTTAATTTTTCTATGTGGCGCTTTTATCTACCGCATGCTATTCTTTTTCCTGCATACTTCTAATTGCCTATACGCATATACATTAAACTGTTACTCGACTAGTAAAAGCTGCATTAAAATGATATAATAATAATATTATAATTGACTCTATTTAAGCAAGGCCAAGCAGCCAGATCTTCTTTGAGACTTATCATGGCGAAGGCAGGGTGTGTGAAAAGATTGAATGATATTTAAAATATATAACTAATAGCTGCTTGTCTGATTCTCTAATTGCTGTCATTACTGAAAGACGGGGAGGAAAAAAAGTCGTTTTAGACCTTTTCTGTAGTAACATTGTTGGCCTATTTTTAGCAAGCATACAAGTCATGGATTTTCAATGTATGAGGAGCTGAGATGAATGATAAAGCAAATTGTTAATTTGCATATCTTGACAGTGCTCTGTGTAGGATTTTTTCCCTCCCAAGCCCCAGTCACAGTTCACATAAAAGATGTGTTAATTGTGTGCTAATGTATAGCGTTTTACAAGATTCTGATACAGTAGTCTGTCAACGGTAATACTAATTCCATTACTTACAGAAAAATGAATAGGCATATAAGAAAAATTCCTTCTGTGATTCATGCCATATTAAAAGGCTCGCACATATTTATAATTTCTGTCAAGAACATTTTTATCCCAGCCCTGATATTCAATTTCTTCAGTCCTCATTCTAAAGCTGGGGTACACCAGTAATCTTTGCTATCAGTACAGCAGAAGCTATAAATTCCAAGTGTGGGTTATTTTGGTGGTTAAAGTCACAGTGGTGTAAAGCACACAAAGGCTTTTTTTTTACTTTTTAAAGGTAAACTACTATATACTGGATTGGTGTCGATTTTGTTTGCCTCTTTAAGATTATAGGTTTTGAGTGAATGATTTATATTATATTTTAAATGTACGAGACAGTAGAGCAGAAGCTGTTTGCCTTCAAGCTCATTTAGTTGACTTAAAACCTCTCCAAATTACATTCTCTTTAATTTCATGTTGCTATTGCCAAGTAATAGCCAATGGAAAGTGGATGTTTTGTTTTTCTTTTTAGTCTGCATAGAAGCTGGAATTGCTGGTGCTCATTTATGTCTAGGGCACCTAGGATTCCTGATCGTCCACATGTACAGTGCAGGACTATTGGCCCTGTATTTTGCAGGATGATGTCAGTGGGCCTCTGACCGGTGGAGCGTGGGGGGTAAGAGGCTGTGGGTGTGTCGGTCTTTGAGTCTGCAGGAGAGGGGATCAGGTAAGTAAAATTCCTTTAATACAGGTACCCTAGACATTAACAAGCAGTTAAACCCTTGCAGTGCAGAGGTAGCCCCACTACAAGGAGAGTTGTTGTTTTTTCCTGGAGATAGGCTTTAACTTTTATAAGTTAAATGTTTGCTAAACGTTTGTCACTTTCAAAGCTATTTAAAAGTTTTCCGTTTTCTGGGGTTTTTACAAGCAAATCTCTAATCTCAAAGTCATGCTGTTAAAATTATTTTGCCATATGACTGAATAGGACACATGTAAGTATTACCCACTCAAGTATTGTTCTTGGCATGAATAAATTTAAAAAAATGCTTAGAAGCTCTTGCATGACCTAAAGTCCTGGTAACAATCATATGGTCTCTGACTACCAGGAGAACTGTGAGTCATTAGAGTATTAAAGGCATCTCTGGTAGGCTAAAGCTGACCATAAACGTTACAATCTCAATGTACAGTCTGCTTTCAATTTACCAAAACCCTGTAATGTAAAGGCTTCCTTAACCAGTTGCTGTCCGCCCGTTATAAAAAAACGTACGGACGGCACTGCTGCAAACGTAAATATGCGTCTGGTGCATCAGCGCGTGAAAACGACAATTGCGCTACACACGTTACATATCACCGTGAACGTCGCAATGAGAGCAATAATTTTAGGGCCATCAATCACTGATAACACTAAACTGATGAGCGCTAAAAGCTTTTAAAGCGTCGCCTGTGGCTAATTTTGGGTATTATCGTTTTTTGAGGTTTCGCGCTCGCACATATGTTTTCTCACACATATGTAGACATGCCACAGGCCTCTGTAAGGCCCGGTTCACACTTGGGCGTTTTGTAGCGCAATCCTTCCTCTGCAAAACGCTCAAACACCGAAATCCCATTATTTCCTATGGGTATGGTTCACACCTGGGCGTATTACAGGCCGTATGAACGCGCTACAAAACGCCCAAAGAAGTACAGGAGCTTCTTTGGGGCGTTTTTGCAGGGCATATCCATTGGGATACAGCCAGGTAGCCCTCGGAAACGTGCGTTTGTCGCGCGTTTTTACAGCGAATCGCTGTAAAAATACACAACACGAAACGCGCGACAAACGCGCATATTCAATACGCCTAGGTGTGAACCCAGCCTAAGGTTTTTGGACCTGGCAAATATTTGCAACATTCCTGCACGGGAATTTGTGTGCATGCACAGACGCACTACAAAGTCTGCCAGGTCCGAGGCCTGTAGTGTGTCTGCACATAGACAAAGACCTAGCAGAGGCCTGTGATATGCCTGAGACAAGGAAGAGGACTTTTTTTAAGATGGCAGCGCAGAAGCAGGCCAGTACCTGGTAATTTATAGCTACTAGGACTCCAAGACAATGCTGGACTTCAAGGGCTAGTAAGTATGTTTCTTTTTATTATTATACAAGGACATTTATTAGAAGCAATACATTTAGATTTTTTTTTGGGTTGGATTAAGTACTTCCTTAAACAATCGATTCAGTTGATATCAAACTGTGTAAGCTCTTGCAAGACATAGTTGATGATAAATCTAAAGGAGATTTCATACACAACAATTTAGTATGAGGGCTAATTAACCCCTCATACTAAATTGTTGTGTATTAAATCTCCTTTTTTTCATTTTTTTGCACCCATGTTATATTCCACATTTTAGGCCTGGGAATTACTTAAAACTTAAAACATTATATATTTTCTGAAAGCCAAGACAATATAGAGTAAAATGGTGGCAGTTGGAAATTTTTATGTTGCACGATATTACCTCAACTCCTTATCAAACCCCAAAATTTAGTGAAAAATGTAATTAAATGCCCCACAATGCTCCACAACACAATAAAATACCCATTGTTTTTATAAAATATAAAAGATGAAGTTACAACGAGTAAAAAGATACCCAGCTTCCCCCCGACACCAGAGAAGCCAGTCCCGGGTCCGTAGGAGGGGCAACGGAGCCGGGGAAAAACAGCAAGGGTGTCGGGCGGGGGGAAACCCTTCCCCGGCCCGTAGAAGCGATCTGGCGACAGCTGAGTCGCCAGAATCGCTTCTACTGTAAAGCCGACAGTCAGCTTTACAAGTTTAAACAGCCCCGATGCCAGCGACGTACACTGTACGGCGTTGGTCGTGAAGGGGTTAAATACACATTGAATAGAGTTTTAAAGGAGGCCCTCACGTTATGTAGTTTTTGTTAATCTAAAGCAGTTTGTACAATTATATGATAACATGCATGACCAGGGAGTAGTAGTTTTGTACATATTTTCTTGAGGGAACCTGCACTATTACATCTTAATAATTAATCACAAAAATGAAGACATTAGGGCTTTGACTTTTCCTGCCCACTTCCCTCCCAACTGTTTTGCTTTGTCTGTGATTTTAATTAGACTCAATGGGGTAGATTTAGTAAAGTCAAATAAGCTGTTCACTTTGCACTGGATTTTGCACTTTGCAGGGGGAGTTTCCCCTTAGTTTTGTGAATGAGGTAAAGCTCAGCTGACTTCCACCACCCAAACACGTGCAAGCAAAAATACTGTTTGTTTTGGTTTTTTTATTATTATTTTCTTTGCAAAGTGAAATTTCGCCGCAGTAACCAAACTAAAAGGAAACTTCCCCTGCAAAGTGCAAATCCCCTTGCAAAGTGAACAGAATTTGCTCTTAGTAATTAAATGCCCCTGTGCCTGAAGTAAACTACTTATGTGGTTTCTCTTAATAAAAAGCCATAGTGCCCTTGGAATCCTTTGTTGTATGATAAATTTTTATATCATATAATTTTTTTTATTAAATGACCCAAACTCTTTACAGTTTACCTTTTTAAAGTGAAGATCAGATGTTGATCAAAAGCCTCCAGCAGCATTACTAAGCAGGAAACCGATGCTGTATACCTAATAAGAAAATATAACAGCTCCCATGTACATACACTATATTGCCAAAAGCATAGGGACGCCTGCCTTTACACACACATAAACTGTAATGGCATCCCAGTCTTAGTCCATAGGGTTCAATATTGAGTTGGCCCAGACAGACATATCTCTTTAGTGCTTTGGTCTATGTTTGGAAAGAAAGGTCCCATTTTTTTTAAATAATTGTAAAGCAACAAATTCTAATTTATTGAGCTAACCCTTTGCTTAAATCAGATACATTTTCACCTATGCTTGAATTTTTTAGTTTTCTATTCTTAATTCCTTGGATGTCGTATCTTCATGTCATTGTTGCAACTGTGTATTTTTTTTTAAATGTATTCCTATTTCTAGCTTTTGACTTAGCTTGAAATGTTTTGGCCTAAGGTGTTGTTGGCATTTGACAGCTAATACCTTATGCTTTCAAGCATCATGCAGCATTTATATAAATAACTTTCAGACAATAATACTCTGTAACAAAGACAACAAAATATGGAACCCAAGATAAACCTGCCCCATGTAAGTTTACCAAATTATAATAAAGAACTTGGTTCTAGCTTAAATTATGTTCTTTATTTAAAATGAAAAACAAAACAAAAAATGTACAGATTATAAAATAATACAAACACATTAATGATTCACCACTTTTTCCGAAGTTTCCTTTCTAATCGTATATAGCAATCTTCCCTGTATCGCTTGCTGCACTCCCTGGACTCTGAACAGTAGGTTGCCTTGACAAGTCTATTCAAGCTTTCGTTCCTTGGCCTTTATTGGTGGCGATTCAAGGCTTTCAGATTTTTCCCTCACTGCTATACAGCTGACATCTTCTTCCAGACAGAATGAATTAAAGAAATACAATAAGACACTTGATCTACCAGTCAAGGATCTTTCCATGTCGTGGATGGATTCCATGGTGCACAAGCAGGGTAGCAAGCATCTAAAAATACACAATACCAGCTTGTTTACCAGACTAACAATCAACCTTTTTTTTTTTCTTTTTGGCAAACATGATTGATGGGAGAAAACTGTCTGGACTTTTTCTAAAAAAAAAAAGAAAATATATAATTCACAGAAGGATAGACCAAAACAAAGTAGTGAAACAGTATCTTCTGTTTGGGAAATATAATTTTTTTTGTACCATTTCAGGTTTCGACATCAAAGAGAGTCAATGTATTGGTGTCTGAGGCAGTGCGACATTTGTAGAATGTATCATTCTCTTGTTAGAAGTCTGTGATGGATGTTTTCTAATCAATCAAAAATGTCGTATTTACATGGCCTATAATCCCTTTCACATTTATTTTCAAAGAATAATTCATTGTCAGTTGCTTCTTCAGATAGACCGTTATTGACACTCATCAACATTTTAAGTTTAATCTTTGTCATTGATTGGGGAGGCATCATCAATAAACTTGACAGTGCATGCAGGCTTTCAAGCTCCCAAAGGTTGGGTTAAAGTACTCAACACAAAATAAAGTATTTGTGTGTGTGCAAGTCCTATATTGCAGCTGGACTTTTTGTGTATTTTTGCCTGAAATTGTCATCCCTTAATTCTTAGCTTTTTGGGGACTTTAGTTTCTGCGTAAGACATTTCTTCTGCTAAACTGTGTGGTTGCAAGATTAAACATACAGGTTCTGGCCTAGGGAAGGGATTCCAGAAAGTTTGCCTCACCTACTACGTGGACTGCAATTGAATAATGCCATAGATGAGAGATGAGGGGGTGTCAGTGGCTGCACCTTTCTGTCTCAGAGGGGCTTCTAAACACAGTGGCTACAGACATTACCCAGCTGCCCTGCATGGGCTGTTCCGAGGGGAAATTGCAAGTGATTTCAAATACAAAACCTTGGAATATGCAGGTATTAATTACCTGCATATTATAACCTAATTCGGCTATAACTGCCAAATATTTGTAATTATGCTCATCTCCTTTCCCTAATTCTATGTTCCATTTTGAAACTTCCTGTGTCACACATAAACCATTTACTTGAATCATCATGTTAATCTTAGTGCATTGAGCAGGTAAGTGGCAAAGGCAGCTGCCCGGGGAAATTATGGTTATATTTTCCTGGCTACGCAGTATGGCAGAAGTGTGTGACTGAATAGAATTAAACATCATCTGGCAGATTAAATGAAACAATTCAAATATGT
Organism: Nanorana parkeri; assembly: GCF_000935625.1. Classification (NCBI taxonomy): domain Eukaryota; kingdom Metazoa; phylum Chordata; class Amphibia; order Anura; family Dicroglossidae; genus Nanorana; species Nanorana parkeri. The sequence goes on along the minus strand of NW_017307234.1, from coordinate 138,086 downwards.
TTTTTAACTGTGTTTTGCTGTTTGTCTGGAGTTATGTCTTAAATCACCTCTTAGGGATAGAAAGATGTCTACAGTGCCGTGACAGTTATGAGGGGGTCTCACTCTCCCTGTGGGAATTTGTATTTTTTTTTAATGACTGACACAAAAAAAAGAATAGAAACGCATAGAAATTTACCTCCAAAGTGGACATTGACAACGCCAGAAACTGTGGTGAGGAGCTCTCACTGAACGCCCCAAAAATATAAGAAAACTGCAGGTGCCTCATTGCCCCAGGCATACCCTATAACTCAGATTGACTATTGGTTGAATGATGTTCAGTTTTCTTTCAATATTCACCCTGTCATTCTTGATTCTGATTTGCTGCTAGGTCTATCAACTGCTAAAAGTTCTCTTTATTTGTGATGATCTTTCATTTTAGAGATGGGCATATCTCCGTGCATGCTATTTTGCACATTTTAAAATACAATGCACTTACTTTGATCATCCGTTGTATGAGTCACAATCAGTTAATATCTGAAATAAGGTAAACTCAGCATGAACAGTTGAAATACATAACAGGATTTGTAATTTTGTTCAGCCAGGTTTGGAACCCAGGCACTCATGTCAAACATCACAGCCAGGTCCCAGGTCTCTTTTCAAGCTACAAATGTATCTACAAATTTAGCTACAATTTATCAAAACTGGAGCAGACAAAATCTGGAGCAGTTGTGCATGGCAACCATTCAGCTTCTATCTTTCATTTTCAAATCTTAACTGAACAACCTAAAGAAAGAAATTGGTTGCTCTGGGCAACTGCTCCATATTTTGTCTGCTCCAGTTTTAATAAATTCCCCTCATAGTATTTATCTAATGCAGCATGATTCAGGACATAACCCAGATTATGACTGCGGAAGGGTCATACATGTGCTTTGCTCTCTGTCCGGGGTGTGACCATGTTTCATGTTACACCCTGAATATAGGTGTAATATGTGAAATGCGGTCAGAAAGATAAACTTAGCATTTAATGTTTGTTTACAAATGTATGTTTTAAGTCAAGCATATGTTATTTGTTCACAGAACTGCTGCAACTGGGTATCCAGCTCTGAACCATTGGACACTTCTGTGGAATCTATGCTGCCGGACTGCCCCCGTGTCTCTGCAGGTATCACTTTTAAATTTGTCTTCAAATGTAGACTACTGAATGCAGTCTATGCTTGCTACAAAAATGTACAGTAGATATGTATAGATTACAATTTCATCTGTTGTCTGTCAAATGTATTTTTTTAAATAGTGGTATACTGCCATGTTTACTTTATATGTCTGTTATTTTATATGTCTGTTATTTTATATGTCTGTAATTTATCTTTCTGTCATATTCTAAGTGCGGTGTTATAAAACTGTACTGATGATGTTGCTTTGTCATATGGACTTTTCACAATTTTTTATGGCTGTTGGTTTATGTGTTTAAATCCAAAGCAAATGCATTTATAAGTGTGCACATACACTACATGTACTGAGAGAAATAGTGTTAAGTATACTATTTTTCTGGCTTCAGTGCCTTTGGAGTCACTGACCTGGAACAACATTTTGTTTAGAAAGTCAGAGTGAAACAAAAACTTCTTATTTGCATACTTGTTCTGGGGCAGTGCCTTAGAAAGTATTAAAGTAATTGGGTTGGCATGGCAGGCAGGAAACTGGCAGTTTAAGAAGGAAAGGTTAGCAATGGCAATCCATTATTCTCTCAGCACAAGCTCGTTTAAGGTGGAATTCCATATAAAATGTTTGTTTCATTATAGATTGCTTTGGGAGGGGTTAAACCACATTGTATTGCTTTCTGTATCCCTATTGAAAAGATGCAGCCTCAATTCAATCCTAAAGACATGACAGGAAATAACAATTTTCCCCATAGTTACAGGAAATCCCACTGTTGACTGTTGAAAGATGTCACTGAACTAGGCTTCTGCACTGAGATTTTCCCCTTACCTCCTGTTACAGAAACTTGTCTATATTTGGATTTTTCCTCACTTTCTGCTTTAGTGACAACGGTCACCTGGACAGGAAATGAGGGTAAACATCCCTTCCCCACTCTATCCAAAAAAAAAAAACTAAACAAAATGTTGGTTTTCGAGTTCCATTTTAATTTGGAATGATGGTGCTCCTAAGAGACGACAGGACTTACCAATTGTTGCTTTGTTCTACAAGAAAGGGGAAGCAACCCATCACACGATGTATTTAACAAGACTACAATATAAGAAACCCAGTTAGTATTTTAAAAGAAACCAGTGTGAGAATGATCCCAACAATGTGCTCTTAAAACCAAATGTTCATGTTATGGTGGAAAGACGCCTCAAAATGTAACAAGTTAGTGAAGCGAATGGTGTGTGATGGCCATTCTTGGTTTTGTGTCTGAATAATCACTAAGGAGGTCCCCAGTGGGGTTACATACAGAAATATAAACCTGCCAAAATATCTTACACTTCTCCATACTATCCAAAACTTAAACAAAGGGTTTTGGCTGCAATTATGAAGAGCCTTTGATGCAAACTAAACTTCCCCTGTCTTTTTTGTCTGCTGCCTGAAATGTTGTCTTTAAGGAGTATGTACACTCCTACACTTTTACTGTATTTAATTGGCAGGTCTCACCATAATATTTTTTTTTTCTGTGGTCTACAAGCCATATAACCTCTGTTCCGCCTCTATCCCCTTCTGATTCCTTATTCCCTTCTCTTCGTCCCGTCACCTTATTGGCTAATGAAGGAGAAGCAACACTGATAAGATCATCCCAACCTCCCACTCCCTCGTGTGTTCACACTGTTAGAATGACAACACTATGCAAAACAATAAAACCCTTGGTGGAAGCTGACCTTCCCTATCCCAGTTTGTGTGATGTTGTATAGGCGATTATGAGAAGCAAATATCAAGACACATTCAGGCATTATCCTTGTATTGAACAAAATATGTTAATGGGTTTTTTGAAATGCATAACTAGATGAAATAGTATTTATTTGTTGTCCAGAATTCTGGTTTCTAGCAACCTTGTTGGAGAGTGGAACACATTACTACAACAACAATACCCTGAAAAACTAGCAGTTTTATACTTCCTTCCACAGTGGGTGGTATGTTAACTTTGATCTCTTGCAAAGCTTTCGGGCACTGCTACTAATCAACGCTTCTGGGTGTGTCGAATAGTGTTTACCATTGGCAACTGTTGCTTAGCCCACCAACTGCCAAGTCACTACACGTTACTGGCAGGTACTATAGCAACCAGCAGGGGACGTGGTGCACACCCGAAAGTGTCAGATGGAAGCAGGCCTGCAAGAAAGTGAAGCTTCTTGCTGCTTTACACCTCTCGGAAGGGTCGCTTTAAATCACTGAGCTCACATTTGACAGTGCACAATAAAATATATTGCTGGGTCAGGTGAAATGCTTAACTTTTCTGACATACACCACATGATTAAACATGGGCGTGAAAAATTGTCATTGGACAGAAACACCAAGTCATTTTTGAAGAGTCGGAGTTTTCTCTATAAATATCTATTGCAGTGTGTGTGTGCTCACATATTGTTATTTGTATCTTAATAACCTTCTAATGGATCCATTACAGAAATGTTACCATGTTCACAGTAAACATCTATGCTGATAGATGTACAGTATGTGTATGTTTATGCTGCTGATTTACTCTTGGTACATAAAACACTGAAATATGCTGCATAACTTACGGAAGATGTCAGACAATGTGTTTAATTAAAATACGGATGAAAGATAACACATCTTTCATGGTTTGGTCGCTTGCATTATCTAGAAATGATATCAAGTGAAAACAATCTCACACGTGTTAAATGTAATTAGAAAAATAATACTGTTACAGCAGTGGGGGGCTAGAGCTCATTTGTGTAGAATTCTAAGTCATGTTGGAATTGTGCTGTTACAGGTTTCTTTCAGATTTACTTGCCCATGTTTTTGTTTTAGGAATTCTGCCTGTTTGTGTAAGCAAACACTACTATGCATATATTATATCGATGCCATCCTTGAACCAGTAAATTGTAAATGTACAATGAATGTGTTTAGCGGTTGAATTTCATTCTGAAGCCACATGCTATGTTTTTGAACTGCTTTGATATTCAAACCAAGAGTTCAGATTCAGGTGGGTAATAAAGGAAGTGGAGAGGATCCCCTTGCCCATCATTGTGAAGTTATACTCTCTAGTGACTCTGTTGATCGCCTTTCATTGAAAGCTTTGGTGTCCCTATAGTCCAGCAAGAGGAGCACAGACAGTCTGACAGCTTCTAGCGTATGAATGAAGAAGCTATATGATAAGATATTCACCATATGTTCATTGTGTGGGCCAGAAACAGCATGAGATCTGTATAGAAAGAGAGCGCATATGGGAGGTATGGTTGGAATAATTTTTTTATGGGTTAATATGCAAAGGCATACCAGACAATTGACAACATACGGTGTACATCACGTATTGTGATTATAATATATTATGAGAGAACTGCCATTTCACAGGATTTTAACATTTTGAAGTAAAGATGTCACGTCCATGCTAACTTCCGCACTGATTACTTTTAGAAATGTATTTTTAACATTTGTTTTATCTTCATAGAGGTGCTTTGAGCTTCTGAAAAAGGCCAGTTTATGAAGACTCCTTTATTGTGTAAATAACTGATATGCAGATAAGTCTTCCTAAAAGGATAACAGTAGATCTCAGCAAATGCCATTTTTATATGTAAGCTTTTGACTGTCCCCACATGAAGTAAAGCATCAAAAGGCATTTACTGACTGAAGCAAACCCACAAGGCCCAGCAGACCATATCAGTACCATCAATATCCATGTTCTGGTTCAGCAAAGGCCTTGTTATGCTTTAATTACATTCACTTGTAACCCCTTCATAAAATGGCATTTCTCCAGATGTCTTAGGCTACATGCACACATCTGCATTTAAGTAAAGTGTCTTAAAAAATCTGCTTGCTGTAACTTTGATGCCCTCTCAAAAAAAAAACCACCTTTGGTAGGGATGAATGGCAATGCATGTGAAGTGCACTGAAAAGTGCTGCACGCAACTGCACCGTGCGAAAAATGTAAGTGCGAATAAAACTTTTTCTGTGATAGCCATGTTTGCATATATTTCTCATTACATGTATTTGGTTCTTTAGTGAAATAATTCATACAAAGCATTATTTTGGTAGTTGGTACTTACACCTGGGTAGTCTTTACTGGGCCACAGTGCACTGTTTAGAGACATTTTACATTTAGTAGTGATCCATAATTGTGTGTAGAATAAGCAAATAGTGTTTAAATACAAGACAAGTGCTGTCTAACTTAAATCGTGGTGTGCTTTGTTTATTTAGTCCAGATAAATGCAGTTATCCAGTGTGAAACGTTTCCTCTGTGCAGGAGCTTCCTGCAATACAGACCGCTCACCCGTGCTCTTTCTCCATGTGCAGGGTGACTGGCCTTGCCTTCAGACCCTTCTGTAGTTTTCTACAGGCAGCCTGTAGTATGTGGATCTGATGAGCCCCTTCCACAGCTCTGCTCTCTGCACAGACCATGTGCAGTAATGATGTTAACTTAAACAACCACTATCCGATATCAGATATGGATGTTCTAAGCTGATATATTTGCTAGATACAATAACTGTGCTTGTCAACTGTTTAGAAATATACACAAAGTCGCAAAAACACAAAATCCGACCAGCATCAACTGCTATCCTAATGATCTACCTTGTTTAAGTTAGAATGACACCCTGCTGTTGTATCATTGATTGCAAATATGTGAAAATTGAGTGCAGACCTCACCATATTGGAATTGTGGTGTAAACAGTTTCTGGCTAAGCTGGCTGTCAGCCAGTGGGTTTATCCTTTGCAGATCACATACATGTTGAATAGTGGCTGCTCTACAAAGCATGCTGTCAGATTTGAAGGCTGAAGAAAGTCAGGGTGGTAGTGCTGCATTGTGCATATCACTAGTAAGAGGAGTGGCTGAGAGAGTGGTAGGTTCTCTACCTGCCGCTGGATTGAGATTTGCATGTTTCTAGGCACTCTCAACACTAAGTTCCCTCTCCCAACTTAAAAAGGAAACCACTTAGGTTTCCTCTGTCGTTTATTAAAGTTACCCTGTCAGTCATCTCAAAAAAATCTAACTGGTAGGTCCCTGTAATAGAACAGCTATGTTTTCTGACATGCTGTGGTTCCCTCATCTCTCCTATGCTACTACAGGACACAGCAATAACTTAGGTGTCAGAGGATGGAGCCACAGTGAGCGGAGGTGGACACGGGCATAAGTCACTTCCAGAAGTGTTGAATGCTAAATTGGCTGAAGCTGCAGCTCTTCAATGGAGGGAGGAAGAAGACACAGGCTGCCGCAGAGCTGGGTATAGTAGCTCTTGCTCTATTGCAGGGACTTGCAGATGTTCTATCAAAGTTTGTGACTAGGTTGGAATGTGTGACCGGTCATGTGGTCACACATTTTTTCCACAATAGTCTGTGCATGATGGGGCAGTCGTGCAGAAATCAAACAACGGTTCCATGAAGGCACAGAACAAATTGCACGATATCCTTTCATTGAAAGCTTTGGTGTCCCTATAGTCCAGCAAGAGGAGCACAGACAGTCTGACAGCTTCTAGCGTATGAATGAAGAAGCTATATGATAAGATATTCACCATATGTTCATTGTGTGGGCCAGAAACAGCATGAGATCTGTATAGAAAGAGAGCGCATATGGGAGGTATGGTTGGAATAATTTTTTTATGGGTTAATATGCAAAGGCATACCAGACAATTGACAACATACGGTGTACATCACGTATTGTGATTATAATATATTATGAGAGAACTGCCATTTCACAGGATTTTAACATTTTGAAGTAAAGATGTCACGTCCATGCTAACTTCCGCACTGATTACTTTTAGAAATGTATTTTTAACATTTGTTTTATCTTCATAGAGGTGCTTTGAGCTTCTGAAAAAGGCCAGTTTATGAAGACTCCTTTATTGTGTAAATAACTGATATGCAGATAAGTCTTCCTAAAAGGATAACAGTAGATCTCAGCAAATGCCATTTTTATATGTAAGCTTTTGACTGTCCCCACATGAAGTAAAGCATCAAAAGGCATTTACTGACTGAAGCAAACCCACAAGGCCCAGCAGACCATATCAGTACCATCAATATCCATGTTCTGGTTCAGCAAAGGCCTTGTTATGCTTTAATTACATTCACTTGTAACCCCTTCATAAAATGGCATTTCTCCAGATGTCTTAGGCTACATGCACACATCTGCATTTAAGTAAAGTGTCTTAAAAAATCTGCTTGCTGTAACTTTGATGCCCTCTCAAAAAAAAAACCACCTTTGGTAGGGATGAATGGCAATGCATGTGAAGTGCACTGAAAAGTGCTGCACGCAACTGCACCGTGCGAAAAATGTAAGTGCGAATAAAACTTTTTCTGTGATAGCCATGTTTGCATATATTTCTCATTACATGTATTTGGTTCTTTAGTGAAATAATTCATACAAAGCATTATTTTGGTAGTTGGTACTTACACCTGGGTAGTCTTTACTGGGCCACAGTGCACTGTTTAGAGACATTTTACATTTAGTAGTGATCCATAATTGTGTGTAGAATAAGCAAATAGTGTTTAAATACAAGACAAGTGCTGTCTAACTTAAATCGTGGTGTGCTTTGTTTATTTAGTCCAGATAAATGCAGTTATCCAGTGTGAAACGTTTCCTCTGTGCAGGAGCTTCCTGCAATACAGACCGCTCACCCGTGCTCTTTCTCCATGTGCAGGGTGACTGGCCTTGCCTTCAGACCCTTCTGTAGTTTTCTACAGGCAGCCTGTAGTATGTGGATCTGATGAGCCCCTTCCACAGCTCTGCTCTCTGCACAGACCATGTGCAGTAATGATGTTAACTTAAACAACCACTATCCGATATCAGATATGGATGTTCTAAGCTGATATATTTGCTAGATACAATAACTGTGCTTGTCAACTGTTTAGAAATATACACAAAGTCGCAAAAACACAAAATCCGACCAGCATCAACTGCTATCCTAATGATCTACCTTGTTTAAGTTAGAATGACACCCTGCTGTTGTATCATTGATTGCAAATATGTGAAAATTGAGTGCAGACCTCACCATATTGGAATTGTGGTGTAAACAGTTTCTGGCTAAGCTGGCTGTCAGCCAGTGGGTTTATCCTTTGCAGATCACATACATGTTGAATAGTGGCTGCTCTACAAAGCATGCTGTCAGATTTGAAGGCTGAAGAAAGTCAGGGTGGTAGTGCTGCATTGTGCATATCACTAGTAAGAGGAGTGGCTGAGAGAGTGGTAGGTTCTCTACCTGCCGCTGGATTGAGATTTGCATGTTTCTAGGCACTCTCAACACTAAGTTCCCTCTCCCAACTTAAAAAGGAAACCACTTAGGTTTCCTCTGTCGTTTATTAAAGTTACCCTGTCAGTCATCTCAAAAAAATCTAACTGGTAGGTCCCTGTAATAGAACAGCTATGTTTTCTGACATGCTGTGGTTCCCTCATCTCTCCTATGCTACTACAGGACACAGCAATAACTTAGGTGTCAGAGGATGGAGCCACAGTGAGCGGAGGTGGACACGGGCATAAGTCACTTCCAGAAGTGTTGAATGCTAAATTGGCTGAAGCTGCAGCTCTTCAATGGAGGGAGGAAGAAGACACAGGCTGCCGCAGAGCTGGGTATAGTAGCTCTTGCTCTATTGCAGGGACTTGCAGATGTTCTATCAAAGTTTGTGACTAGGTTGGAATGTGTGACCGGTCATGTGGTCACACATTTTTTCCACAATAGTCTGTGCATGATGGGGCAGTCGTGCAGAAATCAAACAACGGTTCCATGAAGGCACAGAACAAATTGCACGATAATTGTAAGGTTTATGGGCAACTTTAGGCTTATTAGCTGGCCATACACTAGTCGCTCAATTCCCCAATCCACGCTAAACAGCTCGCAGCTGTCAGACTACCCAAACAGTGACTGAAGCTGATTGGCTATAGTCACTGTTCAGCCAACAATTTTCAGCCTCGGTCCGACTAAAGTCAATAGCCTTTAACCCTGTATGTTATGGTCCTTGAGGAAGGTATCTAATTGATTTTTAAATGAATCAATACTCTCTGCTGATACCTCTGCTTGTGTCAGAGAGTTCCAAAATTCAACCACTCTGACTGAAAAGAAGCCTCTTTGTGGATAAATCTTTTCTCCACCAAATGTGTATAAAAATGTTTTATATATATATACATATTATTTATTGATTTATCATGTGTGTTTGTTATACTGCACCAGTGGGGATTGCCTAGTTACACTGTTAAGGTGCCCATACACCTTGCGAATATCGTTCGATTTCCGAATTAAATCTGTTTTTCGTACGATAATCAGACAGTTGATGGGAAGTGAACGATCACAATTACTGTACAAATTGCCAAATTGCTTCTATGGTAAGAAAATTGCAACATGAACACTGTATAGGTGCAAACAAAAATCAGTTCTGTCCATCGACTAAATGCGGTCAGTTAGTATTGCTAACTAATGATTGAAATCCACAGTGACTGAAGCTGATTGGCTATAGTTGTTCAGCCAACAATTTTCAGCCTGGGTCCGACTAAAGTCAATAGAAAAATTGACTTTTATGAAAAGGAGTGGTGCTGGAAGAGCCACTCAGAGCTCCAATTTCAACTGGATAGCAGGACTATAAAACCAGCTTTTGTTGAAGCAGAAATATGAGCACTGCCATTTTCTAGGTACACTGTTCCATGGTCATCCCTGCTTCCTTGTGAAACACTGATATTGAAAACCAGGGGCGTAGCAAAAGTTTGTATTGGGCCCTGTAATTTCTAGTTATGACCTTGCAGAGCCCACCTGATATCCCAAACAGCCCACCTGAGAGTGACCCTGCAGAGCCAGCCATAGACTCTCTATGGTGGACTCTGCATGGTCTCAGGTGGGCTGCACACATCTTACCTGTCAGCCCCGATCCGCTGTCCGCCTCCATGGTCGCTGGCAGGCCCCGTCTCCTCTGTCGATGGGCCCCGCCTCCTCTTCTGTCACCGGGCCCTGCCTCCTCTTCCGTCGCCGGGCCCCGCCTCCTCTTTCATCGTCAGGCCCGCTTCCTCCTCCACTTCTGAAGCCAGGCCCAGCCTTCCTCCTCCACAGCTGCTGGCTGTCACTGACACAGCAGCGGCTGTGAGGAGGAACGCGCCGCTGCACAGATAACTGAAAGGTTGTCGGTGATCTAACAGTGACATGTTCCTCCTCACACCCGCCAGTGACAGCTAGCAGCCTGAGATGCGATAGCAACCCAGGCGGCCCGCACAGCATCAGGGGGATGCCCTGGCTGGGCCGCCCTGGGCCCCATAGCAGCCACCTGGGCCGCTATGGCGATTGTTACGCCACTGTTGAAAACATTTTATTAAGTTTCCCGTTTAATGCCTGGATAGGAAATGAATGTAAATTCACGGTCCTACAAGGCATTCACTGAGACACTGTGGATGTTTGTTACTAAAAAAATAGAAATAACAAACTACTCCCTGCTCAGTCTTGTCTCTGTAATGAGCTTTTCAGACCTGTAGTCAGCATCTGTATACAAGCACTTTATTAGTAAAACTGCATTTTGAAAAGCTCCCTTACTCATATTAGATTGCTCTTTTATTATCCTGCTGGTAGGATGTTAATCTGCAAAAAATGAGCAGGGAGAAGTCTAAAATTATAGAGGAAAAATACATTTACCAGGCTATAATACATGCGCTGAGTGCTTGATGTAAACACATACTAGACAGCATGCTGATAGCACTTTGGCAGAATCAAAGTATTGAAACTCCACACAGTGCATCAATGCTATGGGCTCATCTCACTGTGTTTATGGAAACTAGTTCACAGCACGACCTGCGAAGCTGATTTTAATAACATTCTCTCTAATCAAGTATTTGCCCTACAAACAGATTAATAAACTGTTGATGGGTGTGGTTACATAACCTTTTTGGGTTCTCCCCAGTAAGAAAAGTCTGCTTGGAGTAGGGGACATGCTGGTGATGTTTGCGGAAAGCCACAAGCAGCTTACTATAAATAAGGGGAGCCAGCTGTTGTGAAGGATTGCTGCACAAACCAGGCTCGTTTAGAGTGAAATTGTAGTTATTTTGTTGATTGCTGTTGCTCGGGGGAAAAAAAGACAAAAGGAAGTTATTTAAACTGAAATTATATCTTTCTTTAGGGGGAGGAGCTGTCTCCAAATGAAGTGTTTTAGTGTTTTTTTTCAGGGTTTCTTGTTATGTTAAGTGGCATTTGCTCATGACTAAAGGCATGTGTTTCTGGTCAGTCCTTTCCACCATGGGACTGTGCTTGAATGTACTCTTGGCATGTTCAGAAAGGTTAGGGACGTTCCTGAACCCTCCAAATGTGGCCGCGACACAAAGTGACAGTAGTATAATGGACAAGGCAAGTGCTGCAGAAAAAAAAATGCACAAGAGATAGAAGGTAGCATATAATTATTATGTGCCGCGGCTCTCTGCAGTGCATTGTAGCCTCTCTTGAAAGAGAAGATAATAAGAGAAGCAGCTGGTAGTATTGGAGAGTCAATCTAATTGATGCTGGAAATGAATTAGCTTCAACAACTATGTTAAGAGACCCCAGATTAGACAGAAAAGAAAAAAAAAAAAAAAGAACAGCCAGAGTGCAGAGTGATCAAATAAAATCATACATGAAAAATGATAGTAAATATTAGTCCTTCAATTACAAGGAATATTAGTAAGGTCTCTGGGCTAATCGCAGAAAGCCAATCAGAGCCAGCCCTGCCAGAGGCTGTAGGGGCTTTCACTAAGTGGTCAATTAAGGTAAAATAATGAAACTGTTGTGTTGGATTTTTTTATCCAATTAATTATTTGTTAATTTTTACTCCTTTACATATATGGGCTTTAGGAGAAGTGAAGAGAATGGCAGTATTGTTGTGGATACTGAACCTTGGGAGCAGAGTTTTAACTCTTTAGCATTACGATAGCGTACTTTACGAACCTTCAATCCAGAATAAAACTGATGCCGATCTAATTTTTTATAGCCTACAATGATTATACTTTGTGTTGTACAAAGAAAGGACAGGCCGTTTAAAACTGAGCTATAGGCAAACTGCTAAATTTACTGTTAAGATACGCGCGAATCACCTTGCTAAAGGATTTGTAATTCTGTTCAGACAGTCTTGTAATCCAGCCATACCAGATAGCGCTAACACTTTCCTGGACCTCCATGCATTTGCAGCTCAGCATGGTTCCGAACATATTCTCAGCCTGCTGATCAGGACAATAAAGAAGCAGTACATTTGGCTTTTTATGTTGTCCGTCTCAGTCTGAGAGCTGCTTTATGGGGGATTACAGGAACAATTCAGTTACTTACACTAGTTGCATTTAAAACCATGTTCAATGATTGCTAATGAATATGCATCTAGACCAAATAGCCTGGAATTCAACTTTATTCAGTCCTCAGTTATGACTGAAAATCAAAATGTACAGCAAATCTGTGGGGAGAGAATATCCCTCCTCTGCGATGTCACAGCTAGCAGATGCCTTTAAGTGCCTGCACACATTTTCATTTATCTTCAGTGCAAAGGTAGCCCTGTAACCTAGGGGGTCACTATTATGCAATACTTTGACACCCCCCCATCACACCTAGACTAGTATAGATGTGAGAGGGATGTCAAAGTGTCGACTTCTTTGTTGAAGTTGGTAATAAAGCACACTGTATTTTGGGGATCTGGGGGGCATTGAGGGTAGGTAACTGATCTGAAAGATACTAATGCAAAACATAGAACTCATTTTATTAGTAATGGAATAGGTTGATCAATCTAATAATAGAGATGCTGTGCAGGTTCTATTTTCAGCCTGGGGCACCTCTGCAGTGCTACAATTATACCAGTACCCTGGAGATTAGGACAGATATACATTTTTACAAAGGCAATGTGTTGCTTCTTTGCAGTCATCTTGACATCTCTGTGCCCTGTTACATTTATCCAAACAATATTATTACTTCTTGCTGGCTCCACAGATAACAGATTGTTATTTAGGACATTTTAAAAAGTGCAGCTGCCGTTTCATTTGGTATAGTTGTTTGTGCTTTATTGGTCAGTATTTTAAATTATTGGTTTATCCATTTTTTCAAACTATTTACTCTGCAGAATATAACAGTGATAAGAATTAACCTCATCTCCTTTTGCATTGAATAAAATGAAGTGAGTACAAGTGCAAAATTGCATTGGGCCATATCCTGGTGCTAGTTTCCTTTACAAACGCATTTTCTTAAAACATTTTTTTCAATGCTGGGAGTCTGCTCCTAGAATAGAACATAATTAAGAAATCTGCACCTCCATCTGACTCCACCCAAACATTTCCAATACTAAAGCATCCTATAACACTATTTTCCCCATGAACACTTAAACATTCCCTAAAATAATGCCCTAATAACTAACTTCAACACACGCAAAGGCACACTACTTCGCTTAACCCCTAATATCCAGTCCTAAATGTAATTCCCACCCTAACACCCTATCCAGTCCCATAAATGGGACCCTTAAAGTGTATGTCAGGGCAACATAAAAAATTAAACCTTTCTCTTCATTGAAGTGCACAGTTGAGATCTTGATCCCTGATTATTGAGTTATAGCACCACCTTCAAGAGTAGGACACTAGACAAAACCAAAAGCGCATTCTGGGGGCAGCCTTTGATGGTGGACAAAAACCCCCCATCTACAGCTCGCGGTATACTGAGACGCCGGAGCGGATCCCGACGTAGATGATGGGATCCGCCCAGCTGCGTGAGTGACAGCTGGCTCTGCCTATCTAGAGGCAGAGCCAGCTGTACCCGCCCCCTCCCCCGTCCGTTCCGCCAGTCAGCGCTGGCAGATCGGAGCGGGGAGAGGGGAATCCAGCCCCTCCCCCTGTCATGACAGAGAGCCGTGACAGGATCGAGAGGTGAGCGAACCTGGTATGTGTTCGCTCACCTCCCGATCTACTGAGCCGACCTGTGACAGTATCATTGTCACAGGTCGGCTAGAACCATGAGGTGAGTGGAAATCACTCATCTCATAGTTCTCCTTTAAAGTGCTAGCTCCCACTGGGCGGAATGGTGTAGGCTGTTAGAAACCGACTGGAACCCGACTTATGATAGTTGTAATTTTTTAGGACCTTTGAGAAAGAATTACTACACATCACAAGCAGCTAGAGAGGTCAGTGAGGCCTTGTTTTTAAATTCTTTACTGCTTGTTATAAATATGCAAATACTTTTATGTCCATAGTCTTGACACAACCACACTTCAAAACTATCTGTGCCTGACCACAGAACAACAGTTCCAACTTTTCCTATAGCGTTAAATGGACATTTCCTTTACCTGCTGAAGGATAAAAGCAATACTGATATACCAGGCTCTATAGGAGTTGGTAAATCCTTACTATGAGTAAACATAGGAATGCAATACAGGGGTGGCAGAAATGTTGCTATTACATACCTGGTTGGAGACTGGTTTAGGCGAGGAGGCTTCCCTTGTGCCTCGTGTCCTTCACCCCCTGGAGATGAGCACATAGCATGAGATGACATCGAGTAGCATGAGTGCCAAGGGATGAGCAGACACTGTGCCAGAGTCCAGGAGACCAGGATCAGGAGCTGGTCACACAGAGCCAAAGGTCAGGCCGGCAGCGTGTTACCTGAACAGGAGACATGAGCATTGTCAGGGGAAGCCCGTGGGTCAAACTAGCCGGGCAACGTAGTACTAGAACGAAAGGCAAGGCATAGTCCGGTAAACAGGCCGTGGTCAGGAGGCAGGCTGCAAACAAAAGGTGTAAAGAGGCAATCCGGGTCAAAACAGGCAATCCAAAAGAGAAACAGGTCACTAGCTGAAGACCATTCAGCAACTATGGATAGGGCGAGCTTGTTTAATTAAGCCATTCCATTAGAGGGGAAATGTCATTTCCTGTGGCCCAGACGTTAGCGTGTCTTACCGCGCACATCCAGTTGCGTGTGCCTGTGCACTAGCTCATTTTTCCCTGTGATACGGAACACAGTCCCACGCACATGCGCAGGAACTGTCATTGCATTACAGTTGCTCTTTCCTTGCCAAACTCTCCTGGTCACTGTCGCAAACAAAATTTACAGTAGGTGTCACTATGAATGTGTGCCAATAACAAAGATGGAAGCACAATGGTTGCATTGTTACTGTTTATTTGTGAACTCACATTGGGGCAGCCCAGAGAATAAGCACGGCTGATTACTGTAAGCAGATGGTAACATGCAAACTGAAGTATGTAACAGTGTAACACTGTTATTGTATTGTATTGGTGTACATATGAAAGTGTGATGTTAAATCTGAAACCCTGACTGGCCTAAGTACAAAACAAAATGTGTTCCAGGGCTTCATTTGGATTGCTTTTCAGACATTTCCCTTAACATTGACAAATGCGCTGCCTAGAATTTCTGCATGATGTACAGTTTGGAAGACAGCATCTGAGGTGAGTGTAATGTAACAAGTGGTTTGGAGAATTGCTTGTGATCATATCCATTTACAGAATTTACTACAAATAAAACATAAGAAGGGATTCCATTATCTGTGATGTGCTGCCTGTGTTCTATATTTTCTGACTCTGTGATGAGCCTAACAAAGAGTGTTTACCACCAGCTAGCTGCGGGGCACACTCACTGATCTGAGGTGATTCTAGCTTTGCCTATCACCAAACTCTCATATTTGGTCTATATACATTCATTGCACATTTTCCAAAGTACATGGAAAATACATTATGGATGATAACCTCAGTTCTGTTTAGACGCATGTGCCATTTTTAGGTTTCAGTCTACTTGTCATGAGCCTCACACATTTGTATCCTGTTAGTACAGTATCAGCTTGCTTATAGCTGGAATGAAGAGCTTATTTATGGCTACGACTGTGGATAGACAGGTAGATACAGTATCTCTCAGAGAACAGCGGCCATGGAGATCTTTTTCTATTCTGGCATAAATCTACTGAGCACAAGGGGACAATAGCAATCATCTCAGGATGATGACAGTGGAACCAACACAGTACTTTTGATCCTTCGCTCTTCTCCACAGAAAGGATTGGCCCCAACTCATATTGAGATTTTCAAACAGCAGAATAACGAGTACGTCTGACTACCTAAATGGTTTGTTTTCACTATGTATCAGGAATGCCCTGATAACAACAAGAGATGCTCCATGTAAGATGTATTGCTTGCTTTTATTGAGCATTTTATGGGAAGCCTAGCTAACAGTGGATACATGAACCATGCCCTTTTTTCCTTGTTTCAGTTTGCGATACTAGAGATCAACACTTAGAGAGGGGAGTACACATTCATATCAGAGGACAGCACTTTAATCACAGTAGTTTGTATTGCATTTAATGAATTTACATATTCTGCCAACTTTTGCCTGGTGGAAATGTCTTTTTTTTTTTTAACCATAATTTTACTGGGGAATGTACCCACGTTTTGTTGTCTGTCATTATAATGATCTTTTAGAGCATATCTGCCAGTGTCTTAAAACCTTCGATTTACCATTAGTCAGTGTTGGTCTGTACATTGTTTTAGTGTAATATAAGGATAAATATATCCTCTGCAATAAATTAGGAATATTATAATTTACCTCAGTTTTGTGACCTACAGCATGGTGCAATTATATGAGCACGCTTAAGTGCATCCTAATTTCCATAAAACTTACTGTAAGTGATGCATTAACCCACATATTATGTGCTGTCATTTTAAATTTAATTGACAGTTGTGAATTCCTGAACACCTATGCTGCCTTAGATCATTGTAGAGCAAACTAAAGCTCCTTGGTACTAGAAGTAGTAGTGTATTTTTTTTATTCATGTCTTACTCCATGTCGTGCAGGTGCTGGGACTCCTCTTACCTCTCCCTTCCCATTCACTACATGTCCAAGCTTGACTTCTGTTTATTTCCAAGTGGCTGTAATCAATCATTAACAAAACACAATCATTTTAACATTAAATATTTCTTGGCTGAGAAACGAGTTATCTCATGTGCTGGGGACATGATACAGAGGGATTAAAGCACCTAAACTGGAGATAGGGTGTTAAGGAGTTAACTCGTACATGCTGTGGACAGAATACAGAGGGCTTAATGGATACACACTGAATATTCATACCTAAAGTTGGTGAACATGCTCTTGAAGCAGATCACATACACTGCTGACAGGTCAGCTGACCACACTGATCACCAATACACATATAATTCACACTGGTCACTAATAGGTTAATGCTCCTTTTTTTTGTCAGGTGTGCATGCTGGGGATAGGATAGAGGGGGAAGATGAATGTGTGTCCCAACACACACACTTCTAAACCACACACTCTACATTTACTCAGAAGCAATGAGAAACTTACAGAGCTTCACTCTGAGTACTGAACCTCCAGACTGAGGTCAGTCTATGGACTGTGTTTAATATGCTATTTGTGTGCTGGGAGTCTGCAGACTGAAGACCCTGTTGGAAACACTGGAGAGTGTTTGTGATGAAAAGGGGACACAGGGTAAAGGATTAGTGGGTGTTTGCGCGTGGGGTAGAATCTTACAGGGAAACGAGCAATCTGTGTGCTGAGGTCTGTTCTCAATTGGACCAGGAACAGGATAAAGCTGATTTGGCAAAATTAATTTCTGAATTGGACATTATCATCAGTGAGAGAGTGAAACTGAAACTACTGTGCTGAGAAAATGAAACTCTAACTGAGCTTTTATATTATAAACATTTTGTTTAAATTTTTTTTTCAAACATTAACGTTTTAAGTGGAGTATGCAGGTTTTAAAAAGCTGCCTATTCTAAATCCATTCCGACCTTTTAAAATATTTGTAAAGGTTTGTGGCTAGTAAAATGAATAGCTTAGTTAACTTTTTTTTTTTCCCATAAAATCCATGGGTGTCCAGGAATTATGTATGGAGGCAGACAGCTTCTGTAATATTTTGTTGATTTCCTTAAATGGAAGCAGGCCTTCTCTGAATTTCCTTTTACTTTATTGTGATGCTGCTTCATAGGTTCAGAATGTCTTCCTTATTTGAGATGTAATTTAGTACCATTCACCAAGCTTCCTTTTCTAAAAAGAACAGTTTATTCACTGCGGCCTAGTCAAGGATGGAAAAACTGACCTTATTGACACTTTTTTAAATGTATTTATGGAAAAACAGTTTAAACCCAATTTAGAGATCTGTATATGCCTACGACTGTAGCTTTTGTGCTTTAGAAAATTTTATAAATCTGAAAGCATGTATGTTTTGTTTTTTTTCATTTGCCCTTACAAAAAAATACATTGGCAAAATAAATGGCATTGCAAAGATTATACTTCATTACAGACGGCCCAAGATAAATTTGCTATCTCTAGTATTATCTGGAACAAATTTTCAAAGCATGTCATGTAAGTGGGAAAGATTTATTCCAAAATAAGTCTTTTGCTCTAAATATCTGTACTCTTCTTTTTGTGTCTGATTTAATAGGTGTCTTGAAGCAAAGTGTTAGAGTGTGATTTACTATATCATGGCAGATAGAGTTTTACCATTAAAGATGCTATACAAACTGCTTCTGGACAGTACTAGCCTGGTATTAATATTAATGTCGATGTATCAATTTTAATACGGTAGGCCAGGTGTTCTATGGCCTCTTTTTCAGCTGGGTGTCATATAATGTCAAGTATTGCAGAATATGTTTTATAGAATCATAATGCAGTGATTTGTAGAATATGCTTTATTGCATCATAATGCAGCATTTTCTATAAGTGGATTATATCATGCAAAGGTACTCAAAGTTGACTACAACTGGTTACACAGAGTCGTATTCTTATTTAGTATTCAGTTCTTGTCTATTGAGGGACACAGGACTTCAGGAGTAACAATAAAAACCGTTGTAACTCACCCTCCATATAACTCTGCCGCTTCCCAGCATGCTTCAAATTTTTACTAGTGTCTTAGGAGGTTGAAAACATTTTTCTTAAGTCTGCTAAAAAAAGTCTAACTTTATTTTTTGCTTGCCTGTTACAATGGTGATATATTTTTTTCTTTAATGATTTTCTCTTTGGATGCTATTTGCTGGCTTCTGGTGGGTGTTGGTATGGTTCTATTCCCTTGCCCTGGGAGGACCCGTCTGATGGGCGTATCCTGGCCTGGCCCTTGAGTCTGCTTACCTAGAACAGACAGACCCCATATTGTGGGGGGATTCTTCTGTGGGTCAGTGTATTTACCTGAATATTGCTGGACATCTCCAAGGTGCTGTAGAGTGTTGTCCTTTGCAGAGCTTTGGGAATTCTTCCTGCAACAAGTGCAGTGACCTGCTTCCTATGCCAAGTATAAATCTTTGAAGGGTCCTGTTTTCCCATAGACAGTCAGCAAACAGGACTCACTGGAACCCATGGGGATACTGTAAGTCCACAGGCCTTCATGGGACCGGATTTCTAAGGGATAGGTTTTCCTTCTGAAGCTAAGCTGCAGTCTTCTGAAAAAGTCTCATTAGATTCCTTCCTTTCGACTGTCCTTAATTAGTTGGACGTTTCTACTAATCACACCAGGATTCCTACACCTAACTTCTCTTTATTCTTAAAAATTAACCAGTTAGTCAGGTTACAGTGTCTACCTTGTAACATCTCTAGATGTTTGGTTGGAATGACCCCTTCTCTTCCCTCTTATCCTGGTGTTCATATACACCAATCTGGGTTACAATATACCCTCATTACTGCCCTCTCATGGTGCATATATTTATTTACCATCTATCAAAATACTTTTTACCTTTCCATTAAGTCAGGGGTTAGGAATGACAGGCTTGAGGTGATCAGCTGGTCCTCCTTTTTAGGAATATTTGTCTATCCAAACACCTTGGGGATCCATTTTATGTATTTCTTCTTGTTGACCGCATTCATCATTGCTCTAGTTGTTTTCTTTCCTTCTACTATTATGTTTTTCACCTGTTTTTGATGGGTGGTTGGTCTTCCAGTTTCACTGAAAGGAGCCCATGGTTTTCTTCCAGTATTTATCTTCTTTTAGAGGTAATTCTCTGTCCCAGTCTGGCACACCAGGTGATCCTCTGTTCCCTCCTTGGTCATGGCAGTTTCCCTCTGTGGTATAGCCCTTTCTTCATCTAGCCTTGGTCTGGGCATTCATTCCTTCAGATACTCTTGTTTAATGGTCCCTACATCTGCTGGGCCTCTTAGTGGCTGTGGCCCACTCCTCAGTTGGGATGCTTTTGGATGTCCTCCTATAGGCAGCAGTAAATCCCAGCTGTTTCAGAATTCCTGTGTCCTACAATAGACTTCATGGAAGATTTTATGGATGTACAACAATATATATATATATTTTTTTTTTATAGAAGGGCATTCTTAAAAGTAACATTTTGAAATGGAGAACTGTTCTTCAGGTAGTAAGTCAAACACTACATAGTTAATATATCAAAATGGCCTTAAAACTGGTGTATCTTTAGAACTGCAAAATCGCATAGTATGTGTTGCTGTATAAAGTGTTTTAGCTGTACAGCTACAGCCATATATGCTGTACTGTATAAAATAAGAATCTGAAAGATTATTTCACCTTCATACATGAATTCATCTTCATGGCTTGCTAATTGTGCCCAAATTTCTCATCTATCATCAACTGCCATTTGTAATTAGTCATATGATCTCATTATCCTCCCTTTTCAATCTTGCTTGGTCTTTTCATTGGATATGTTGTTCTTGCCTGTAAGAGACTTAAAGTATATTTACCTTTTCACCTCATGAAACAAAATTACAATTAAAAAATAATTATTCATAAAGAGTGTTGATACATTTATTTAGCTAATTTCCAGTTTATCTTACTGGTTATTCTTTCTTTTCTGTGGAATAGGTACTATCTGATCTATGCCTTTCCTCCCCTGAAACTCCTTCCTGATCTGCTTCACAAGATCAAGATAGATTCTGGTGATACTCATAGCTCTGGATTGTCCCAGACAGAAGTGGTACTCTGACCTGATCAGACTCCTGGCAGTTGCTCTGTGTGCTCTTCCAAACTGTCAGAACATTCTGATTCATGGACCAGTTGATCATCCTGCTTCAGAGCTGCTGGCTTTAATGCCATGACTGTTGAAGTCCAAATCTCGAGAGACAGGGGTTTCCCATATCGGTGACTCCCACAATGTTAAAAGCCAGGAAGTCTACATTATGCAAGGTCTGCCATCTTATGTTGAAAGTAGGGATGCACCGATACCACTTTTATAAGGCCGAGTACGAGTACCGATACTTTTTTCAAGTACTCGCCAATACCAATTACCGATACTTTTTCTTAAAGGGACAGGTCACAATTTTTCTAAAGCAATACAAAATCATGATTTTAGGTCAGTTTCTTAATATTATGAAGAACATGAACACTCTGTAGTGTGGCACAGCTATATCCAATTCTGCATACCTGGCTTTATATTATAAGAACTTTATAATATAAAGCCAGGTATGCAGAATTGGATACAGCTGTGCCACACTATACAATAATACACTGTTCTGGAGTCTGGACACGTGATCATCTATTTTCCCCACTATGGGGATACAAGCCTTAGTTAGCAATGGCATGATAAATATTCATTTCATTATTCAATGTCTTTTTTTTAATATTATAACATTTATAATATTTTATTTAAAAGACATTGAATAATGAAATGAATATTTATCATGCCATTGCTAACTAAGGCTTGTATCCCCCTAGTGGGGAAAATAGATGAGCACATGTCCAGAGTCCAGAACACTGTATAGTGTGGCACAGCTGTATCCAATTCTGTATAACTGGCTTTATATTATTATTTCATTTTCTTATAATATAAAGCCAGGTATGCAGAATTGGATATAGCTGTGCCACACTGTGTTCTGGTCTGCAGTCTGGACATGTGCTCATCTATTTTCACCACTAGGGGGATACAAGCCTTAGTTAGCAATATCTACATAGTTATTTTCTTTTTTTTAAATAATATATGCCGGTAAACAGCATTTTTGTGCCCAGCCCCATGAGGTGCAGCAGTACTAACCTGCTGTGTCGTCTTCTCCGTGCTTCAGCCACTCCGTGTCACAGCCTAGTTATCTGCTCCATTCTGACCTCTTCTCCCGCTGATTGGCCGATTGGATGATGACAGGCTTCCTCACCAGTCAGTCCTGACTGGTGAGGAAGCTCCATTGACTAGGTTGACTAGGCTCCATTGACTAGGATGACTAGGCTGTGACATCTGCTCCATTCTGACCTCTTCTCCCGCTGATTGGCCGATTGGATGATGACAGGCTTCCTCACCAGTCACTCCTGACTGGTGAGGAAGCCTGTCAATCATCCAATCGGCCAATCAGCGGGAGAAGAGGTCAGAATGGAGCAGATGACTGAGGACTTGGAGGAGGAGTTCGCGGCCATCTTGTTTCATTGAAGACGCGATGGAGGTCCTGTGTGCGGCGGTTTCGGGTCCCTGAAGATGGCGGACGCGGCACAGGTACTCGTTTTTTGTATCAGAGTATTTGCACGAGTATGAGTACTCATGCAAATACTCGGTATCGCCACCGATGCTTGTATCGGTATCGGTGCATCCCTAGTTGAAAGCATACTTGCTTGTGTGAGGAAATAGTTTGTACGATTCCTTAATTTTTTGCAATCAGGTCTTGATCAACGGTTGTCCCTAAGTACCATCAATGGTCACTTCGACACTTATGATCTTGTTCCATAGGCTTCTAGCTTCCCATTCTTTGATAAAGACTTTTGTTCAGACTGTCTCTCATGTTGCTCGCCCTGTGCCTTAGTGTTTTATTGCTGTTACCCACCCCTAGCTTGGACTGTTTTTGCATGTCCTAGTCGTCCTTGAATTCTTTAATCCTCAATGAATAAGAAAAAGATGGATTTTTGTATTGTATTTGTATTACTGTAAAATATATTTCTTGGAGTTCATTAAGGAACAAAGGTCCCACCCTTTGTGTCTTTGATCCTTGTATGTTGTTTTTTTTTTTTTACAAAACTGAGGCATGCTGGCAGTAGGAGGACATATTCTGGCTGGTCACTGTTTTTTGTGTTTTTTTTTTTTGTTTACCAGTGGTCAAATCCTTTTGTGGGCAGCACTATAAACCAAATTTCCCTGAATTCTGTGTCACTAAAACTCAGAGGAATGGATTTTAAATGAAGTTTAAAAATCAATTTTTATCCTCCGATAACAGCTGTAGGCAGCCCTACTCCTTGACAGTGTGGTCCTCATATACTGATGTGTGAGCACCATGCTGTCCTGGAGCACTGTGAGCCGACGATGCACCCCTAGGTGCATGTCTGTGATGGCCAGGGCATTCAAACTGGCAGAGGCCTTGAATATCAGCAAATTGTAATTGTGCAGTAATTTTCACTTAGGCACTAAAAATTTAACCAATTATATGATTAGGCCCCCAAAAATTTGATTCTAATATATTAGGGCATTTATTTTTAGAAAGCAAATCTTCAATGTATACAGTAATGCATTCTGTAATCCTCAGTCAGCATATATTGTCATTAAAGTTCCTAATGATTATAGCCATGCATGCTTTAAAAGGTTTTAACTTTTTCTGCACTGTAGGTTTGGCTTTGCTGTTCACTGTATTAGTGGCTTTCCATCCCTGGAAGTCTTTAGAAACAGTGTCTGGCACCAGCTTACTATTAAGCAGTAATTAGTATAACTAACAG
Source organism: Nanorana parkeri (assembly GCF_000935625.1). NCBI lineage: Eukaryota > Metazoa > Chordata > Amphibia > Anura > Dicroglossidae > Nanorana > Nanorana parkeri. The sequence goes on along the minus strand of NW_017307234.1, from coordinate 114,410 downwards.
CTAATATGAAAGAGTGGAATAGAGGTCGTCATAAGACTTCAAAGGTCTTAACAGGTTAAGGTTGGAGGGCAGTCTCTACTCTTGCTTAATCTGTTGCCATATCTGGTGAGATTTGTTGAAATCTTCGGTGACCTTCAACCCTGAGGTGTTGCTTTCTCAGAATGTACCGGTCACATGTCATGTTCTTTATTCCAATCTGTTTAGATGTGCATGGGACTCTGGGAATAGTAGCGTTGCTTTAGAGTTCATGCACAAATGGGCTGACTTAAATCTCTCAAGCCACTGCTGGTAGCATAAGTAAAACTACAATCTTGGCATACATATCAAGCTACCTAACGTTCTGTTCAGCCCACACTGCTCATGGTGGGGACCATGGCAGTTCAACTTAGTTAATACATGCTACGACCATTATCCTTTCTTTTTATTATTTATAACATTAATTTGTAAACATAAATTTAATTAACCTATAGTTTGTGCTCTGCATGTGCTGTCTAATAAATGTAATACATTATTAAATCAAATTATCATACTATTTCTCTTCACTTTTATGAAAGTTGATGTCCCAATGTCCCCACCTCTTAATTTAAACATTGTTTTTTACCTTGATTCATGATAGAGGATGTTATCCCATATTGATTCACATTTCTTGACCCCCTTAAAGTAGAACTATGGCCTCCCATTAAATATAATGTGCTACAGTACTTAAGTGAATGTGCACTTGGCTTTCTCTCTTTGCAAAGTTCCACAAATATCTGTTGAGCTTGCCAGTGAAGTTGACCTAATTCAGCTTCCCATGATAGTGTGGCAACAATGCTGCACTGCTCCTGAATTCAGAGTAGATATGCCACTCTCATGCAGGCTGTGACTGTTTACCCTACAGAGGGATGAAAAAATATTGCAGAGGACGTGGGGATCAGCATTGTAACTCCTAAAGGTGGCCATACACTTTACAACCCTCGCAAGACTTTTGTCTTGCGAGGGTTGTAAGTAATAAAAAAAACGTACGATCTGCCCATCTTGGACAGGCAGATCGTACTTGCGATCATCGGAAGCCCGCCCCACTGAGGGGGGGGCTTCCGATGACCACAATGCTGAACGGGCAGTGTGCGCTTGCACACACCGGCCCGTGCGGCAGTTATCTCACGATCATGATTCAAACCAGCCGAAAATCGTACGATTCTCGGCTGGTTTTCGAACATGCTCAAAATACAAAAGTCGTTCGACCGTACAGTAGAAACGGTCGCACGCCTTCCATACCCTGCACGATTATCGTACGATCGCGGGATTTTCCGCGATTATCGTACGATAATCGTGCAGTGTATGGGCACCTTTATTCACAAGCCTGTAGCTGATTAATCAGCACATGGACAAACCTTGTCCTGGCCATTGTTGGATTGACAGCACTGTTGCTGATACTCTCCTATTGTGAGATGTTGTTTCTAGGAGGGGATCATGTGCAACACAAAAGTGGATATGGCTTAGTCAAGGAAGGTAAAGCAAGTATTTTGTTGAGACTTGTACATCACATAATAACTGGATTTATAACTTTTTTAGACTGGCCTTTAGTTGTACTTTAAGTTTAGCTCTTTCACTTTGAGGAGCAAGCTTTACCAAATATAGTTAGACTTTTGTATTGTTAATTTATATACAGCAGTAGTCCAACCAATAGTCTTTTATTTTCTCTAATTATGGGTGTCATGGTGCAGGACTTCATCGTGTGCCAGATTTTTCACCTGTAATTTACCAAAGTGGGGAGATTTCCTTTTTGTGAGCTCTTACCAGTGCTGTGGTAAGCGCTACTTGACTTTTTAGCTGAGGTTTCCATGTGCTGGCCAGCATGAATTCTCCACTAGAGGGTGGGAGACAAAAATATCCTCTTCACTAATGTTTTGTATTTCTGTCACACCCTTTCAGAGGGAAAAAAGTGAGATGAACGTTCCCCAATGGTATCACAGACATCAATAAGTATAAGTGTATCCAAAACCAAAAGAAATGTGTTGGCTGAAGTTGGGCTGTAATAGTGTCCCTGCTACCTACAATCCTGCTGATATTTGAAGATGCTTTGATGAAAAATAAACCTGCAGCTTTCATGACCTTGCTAGAGTTTTAGGACGATCTCTTCACTGGGGTCATAGTGAACTGTAATGAGCTGGCAGGGGAGCTAACTTATTTGCACACAAATTCACAAAAATGCTGGGGCTTTTCTTCAGGAAATATCCTAGTAATAGGTAATGCCATGCTGTGTTAAATGCTGGGTTAGTTGAATCATTTAGCTCCAGGTGCCTGCAACGGATGATTTAGTATTTTATAGATATCCTTATCCTATAACGGACCTTTTGTTTGATAATATCTCTATTCTAAAATAATTACAAAATGAAAATTCATATTCACACAAGAGTTAATGCCTCTTTGAAAAAAGAATTCCCAACAAGAATATTCTGTGAGAGTAGCTCCCCTCTGGCCCCAGTTCTCTGTAGTCCTGATCTGAATCAATTGGATTTAAGTTGTGGTAATTTAAAGCAGCAGTTAAAGTTTTACAAATCAGTGCTACTACAAAAGGCACTACATTTTTCCCTTTCACAAACTAACTAAGCTTAACTTTATGAGCACTCCAAAAAGCAGCTGTATCATTTCCCCTCAAGCTTCATTTTCCTTCTTGAAAATTAGCTGAGATTTACTGTAATATTATTATTATTCAGCATGTTCAATTGTTATTTCTTGATTGGAGTATTAAGCCTAAGATCTGTTGAAATGGTATATCAATCATGGCCTAAAACACCTCACCAAAGTGACACATTAATATAAAGTCAGAAACAAGTCTTTTTCTCCCAAATGTTTTTCTTATATAACAGTTTATATGTTCAGACCTGATCTGTGACATGTACTCTACAGTTAAGTGCTATTAATCCATTTACAGCTGCTAGCTGCAAAGAGCCAAAATTACCAGTTAAAGAATTTATCAGATGTTGAGGGGAATTTACACTCTCCGGCATTGTTCAGCTTTTAAATGTTAAGTGAGAAGCATTTGCAAAGGCTTAAAGTCAGCCTTTTTATTTTTCCTAAAATAGGAGGTTAGTTTGGCAACAGTCCTTGGTTCTGAGCCTCTTGGCCACAGTCCAACGTGCTGGTTGTTTGGCCACACTTAGTTCCACATGGCTGGCTCTAGATGGCAGAAATGGCCTACCTCTTTATTGACCTATTGCCCGTGACACTCCCACCTCATTCTCAAGGTTTTCATCCCCATCAGAATTCAGAGAGACTGAATAATTGCAGCGAAAAATCAAGAATCATTCCTTTGTTAGGTGAACTAAACACTTTATTGCAAAGAAGGTGTCTGTTCATTTAAGATGGAACTCATTTAATCGTGCATTTGACTTCATAAATGTATTCTAAATTTCACATTCCACTGCATTATTTTCCACATCTTTACACACTGTGAAATAATAACTTGATACCATTGGCATAATGTAATTGTATTTATAATGTTTTAAACCTGTACACTAGCAATGAAAGTTGATTGCCAAGCTCAGGATATAAAGAAGAGCTTTAAACTAAACATGGGTTAACGTCATACACGGATCAGTTTATACCTTGATTTTTAGTTATGAATGTTAAATATAAAAAGTAAACAATCGTATGAGTTGTGTGTTAATATATTAAAAGACTTGTTACAGTATAGAGTTTGTAAATATCTGTGTACATGGGGCAGCTTTTTTATAATATTGCACTGCTAATTAAAAACAATAGAGTCTGCAGTAATTATTGGCAGCCAATGCACCCTGTGACCTAGGCTTTCTAGGCTGATAGCTGGGACATAGCAGATCTTAATAATGGCAAGAAAAAGACGCTTTTTGTGCTCAAAATTAAATCTTTAGTTAATGATAATACAAGCCCTATAAATGTGAATGTTAATGATAGGTCTGCCCTACGTTTGATATAGACATAATAAGTCACATGTTCTTATATGATACAACTTTAGTAACCATTGGTGCAGCTCAATATAGTTTATGCGTGCAGTATGGTTACCCCAGGGTCATTGTTAAATCAGTAGAACAATAAGCTATAGGCTACAGAACCCTCTCAACTGACAGACTGCAAAGTGGTTGCTGGTGGCTAGGTAGACTTGGAGAGCAGAGTAAACAAAAGGATGACCCATCTCTGTAAAGCCTGCCCAGTCCAGTCACATCAGTTTTGCTAAAAAGTCAGGTCACCAACCTGGCTGTGCTGTCTTGCAGGACTGTATTATATATATGCATTTACCTGTTTGTATGTATTTAAATGTGTAATTAAAATGTCCTGACTTTTGTAATGCTTCTGTTTTCTATTTAAAGCTGAATTAAAGTTTGCTGTGTGATCAAGGCGTGTACACTGCATGGGACATGTGCCATACAGTGTACATAGAAAATAAAATTTTAAAAATGCTGGGAAAGAAGAAGTTTTTTGGCAGAAGAGCCTTTGCATATCTCCCTCTGGCAGAAAGACTCTACCTCTTAGCAATTTTTATTTTTCAGAGTTTAGTTCCACTGTAAGTGCTTTGTTACATGGACAGTTCTTTGATCACTTGACTACAAAGCCGAGTATCTCCCTTCCTGTCTTATAACTGATATAAACTTTGCATCAATTTAAGCTTACACAATTTGCATGGATACCATATAGACTACAGAAGTCGATATTGTGGTCGGTCAGATCTGTTTAAAATCAGGCAGTTTAATTCCCTGTTGATTCTAGCAAATTTGTCTGAATACGACCACATTAGAGTGTGGTATGTCATGTCATCAGTAAGTGAAGATGGTCACTTTGTTTTGAAACAATAAACTGAACCTAGAGCAGGGAGTAGGACTGATAGGCAGAGAAAGTCCAGAGAGGAAAGGCTTTTATCATCCCTTTGTTACAGGCATGTACCTTGTCATTAGATAAAAGGTCAGCAAGCTGGCAGGTACGTGATCCTTTGTTTGACATTCTTATATAACATATCGTAGTCAAATAATTTCAGTCATTGTTTTTTGTCACTGAAAGATAATCTTTCCTCAAGCATTGTGAATAAGTTTAAGTAGCTGTCTCATCTAATGGAAAAGGTCATAACATAAGAAAGTGCCACTGGTTAGTGTTGGTTGACACACTGCCCTGCTTGTCTAATTTGATTACACACAGCCAGTGTAGCCTCTAGCAAAGCTGATTTTAACGATAATCAGTTTCTTAACCTTTTGAGAACTAATGTAAACACTACCCACTACTGGTTAATTACGTTGCTCTGAAATATATAAAGTGCAAAGGTAAAAGTGTACAACTAACACCTTTTTTTAAGAGGATTACCAAAGCTTTTATCTCATCTTTTTTTATATAATAAACTATTTGTATAACATGAGAGCTGAGAAAAGCAGATTTTATGGCACCACCCATGTATTTTACAGACTTTGTAGAGGGAATGTGGTACGGTACAAGGATGACAACACAGTGAGAATTAGGCTGTTGTTGAACTACCCTAGTGGCCAATAGCGATTATTATTGCTTAAAGAGATTTTCCAGCTTGTTGTGAAATAGCTGTGCCAAATTGGACATAAATGTGTTGGGACCAAAGACAGGCAGATCTCTCTTTACTGTGTGCTTGGTGCAACATATCCCTGTCTTTTAGACTTCAGCATCTGAGATGCACTGTGTCTATCGTTACTCTTCTGCCTTACCAACTCAATTTGATTATAACATAAAACAAACCGTTATACTTGACTATTGTATAGATGAATGCAATGTAAAATATCTCCTACTTTGTCAACTTACCTGTCCCCATTAACAACTTCTTTGCATTGGTATCTTTCATCATAATTATAGAAGTGTTTTAAGTGAGGGCTCAAGAAATAAACAAAGTTGTGTATTAGTTTATAAACCATGAATATATACAAAGTTCTTAATAGTGTTGCTTTTCATGCAGCCCTTACACACCTTATCCTACATCCTATCCTAGTTAATATTAAGGGCCCATTCACACCACATCATCTCCAGACCAGATTGTTTCCGGACCCAAAATGCATCCTAATGTATCCCTATGCTATTTTTGGCCTCTGTTCACACCAGCGCAGTCCGTCCCAGACCAGACCAGAAAAATACTGCTTGTCCTATTTTGTATGCACTGGAACGCATAAAAAATGCACTGGAACGCACCTGTAAGACCATTTTAAGCCAAAAAAAAATGTAAATCCAAAAGGTAGCACAAAAACAATGCACTGCGTTCCAGATCTGGTCCAGAAAATGGTGTGAACCTGCCCTAAAGTTAAATATTACTTTCACATGGGGGATTCTGCTTCCAGTTTCCTGAGATCCAACCCCCTACCCAAGCATTGGTCTTTTCTTTCTTTATATTTAGCCCCCAGCACACACCTCACTTCAGTTCCCAAGGCAGCATTGACATGGCTCCTCCAGTGCACAGAACTGTCTTTCCTATATAGTCTCTTATATCTAAAAACAAAAAAACACAGAAGGCTTCTTGTAGCAGATTTAGCATTACACCCTCAGTGAGTATACTCCTATCTTCATGTCTGCACTTCCCTGTTTGCAGAAGAACATCTCCTGTTCCCTACCAGCAGTACTGGAAGCTTCCTGTAAACAGACAGACAGCTTTATGGTTAATGCAGAACCTCCTAGTCTGTCTGCTTGCCTCCACAGTGTTGCAATCCCCCACAAACTCTTTGGCATTATATATATTCTCATCCTGCGCATTTGCTTTGCTCCCTCTTTATTGTAATATGGTGCTTACACACACTCGGTCACAGAACATAGGCACACTTAGTCATAGCACAAATGTGGAAGTCACACTCAGAAGTCACAGCATACAGTCAGAGAGCACACCATTGTAGGTCAGTAACTTTCTGTCCACCGTCTGTATCTGGTGGACACAGAGGAGTTCTCCATAAAGATAGACTGTTGCTACAATAGTAAAAAAAAACATTGTATAAGCTACCATAGTCTTCTCTTCCTACCGTATCTCCCAATAATTTTGTGGCACTGTCTTACCCACCACACTTGTCACCTGTGTATATACTGCCCACAATCATATCCTCCGCAATTCTCTACTGTACATACTGGCAGCCGTCATATCCTGTGCACTTTTCTCCTGCACATATTGCCTGCTTCTATACCGTCTGCACTCCTCTCCCGCACATACTGCTCACTGTCATACTCTCTGCATTCCTCTTCTTCATATATAGCCTGCCACCATACCCTCCACACTCATCTCTTTCACATACTGCCAACTAAGACACTTCTTTAGCATTATTTGTAATGTTCCTAATATTACCTGTTCTGGAACATGCACATGGTTGCTATTTTTTTTTTTTTTTAAATTACATAATTAAGAACTGAAACATGAACCCAGAGGTTAAAGTAGACCTATATTAAAAATCTTACACCAGTGAATAGTGCACATATAAGGACATTGTTATTGTAAGTGAAAGTGTACTCTTTAAGAGCTCGCTGTAAGCAAAAGAAAAAAACAGCTGCTTCCAAACTTGGATTATTGGTTCTCTGGAAAAATGAGCTCAGGGTTTTCAGTGTAGAAATTTAGCTGTCGGGGATTTAAGTGCCTTTTAATTGTTAGCAGTGTTATTAGAATGGCAATATTATTTTTGTTGTGATATTTTCATTGCTGATTTGGCTTTAGTGGTTAGATTGATATTTAGTTTAGAAGCATATTCAGGTTAATGGTTAGTCAATGTTACTTTTTCGGATGCAATAAATTCTATTACAGGTTGTGATACTTTCTTGGGGAAATTTATATCTTTTTGACTCATTGAATTATTTGACACCAAGGTGCAGGTGTCTACATCGAACACGCCCAGTTCACCAGAGCTAAAAATAAAATCATTCCAAGCTCCTTCATTTGACTTAAATAGTAACTCCACTTTTGTTTAGGAAAAATCAGTCTCCTCTGGGATTTACATAGCAAGGATTTTACCAAACTTTCTTGCAGATTCCTACCTTCTTTGTTTTGAAGAAAATGCTATTTGCTGCAGCAAGTCCTCTTTAAACTTTTTCCTGAATGGAAGGATCTTGCTTCGTTATAATCAGCTGCTGGACTTTCTATGTTTTAATGAGGAAAAGTGCAGTGTCTGCATCCCTTTAGGAGTAAATAACCCTTAGGGAGTATCTCACCATTGTCATTAAAAATGAAATTCCTGTTGTAGGGGATTCCTAAATGTTTACCTGTATCTTAGTGCAGACGTCTGTCAAAATCAGTCTGACAATCATAGAAGTAGAAAACTAAATTTCTGGGGGTGTTCTGTATACCAACTGTGTCCAGGTCACCATATTGTATTACATTTTTTGGACGGTTTTAGAAAATTACAGTAGCTGCAGTTTCAAATGGAAATGTCAATTTCATAACTTTAAATTACATAATGGCTCGTGTAGCAATTATATATGTTATATTTTTTTCATTATTATTAAATTTTTTAAATTTTATAAAGTGGAGTGCTGTATCCCTTACGGTGCTGGCTGTGTGCCCCTGTAAACAGGATATAGTCGCTGTGAGTCTGTTTACCTGTGTAAAGCCGACTGTCAGCTTTGGCTGGAAGCGATTTTGGTGGCTGAGCTGGCGACAGATTGCTTTCACAAGCCAGTAAACTTCACTTCCGGCTTCTGAGCTGTCATTCCCCAGTTTGAACAGCTTCTTTCAACTGCAAAGGTGACATTAGGGGTCTAATAAGACCCCTAATGTCGCCTTAAAGAGAACCTGTCACCACTAATATTTCTTAGCAATAAAGTTAAATGAAAAAAAGTTATTTAAAAAAATTAAGTTAAAAAAATAAATGTAAAAATAAAAAAAAAGTCCCCTGCCCTTGCAGATGCGCGCATACTACTGTAAACACATGTCGGGTGCACCTACGTATGAAAATGACGATTGAACTACACATGTTAGGTATCGCTGTGTGTGCGAGAGTGGGAGCAATAATTCGAGGGCCAATATTTATGGATAACTCTAAACTGATGAGCTTTTAAATCGTTGTCTATGGACAATTTGGGGTACCATATTTTGTCGCCATTTCGCGGACACACACAATTTTTAAGCTTGGCATGTTGGAGATCGCATTAGTTGGCACAACCCTGTCTTTTATATGTTACAAATAAATTATTATTATACAAGATTTATACAGCACCAACAGTTTGTGCAGCGCGTTACAATATAGGCAATAACCTTGGCATGGGGGGAGTGTTGGATAGTTGTGTTATCAATCATGATCGAAAAGTTGGGGGAATAAATGTGTATTATATTGTGTTTTTGTGCACTTAAATTTACTTACGTGTATGTTTTACTGATATTTTGGTTTTGATAAAGAGTTGCACTAATATCATACAGCATAAAAATTTGCAACTGCCACAAGGTCTGGCAGCGTTAAAGCCTTATCTCTGGGTGTCTCAGGTCATACTTGCAGTAAGTTTTATTGATCAGCTTTATACTGTAGCTTCTGTGTGGATTTATTTATTCTAAAATAAGGATTCGAATTGTTACTTTTATTTTGTTTGATTTTTTTAATATGTATGTTATTTTTAAAAAATGTTTTATATTATATTTTTTCTATATTTTTTCTATATGTGTACAGTCTTTGTTTTGCAATATATATTTAATACATGACTAAGGGTTTAAAGAGCATTATAGTTTACCTAAAGAGACAGCATATCAGTAGTAGCATGCCTCGCAGCTGTCTTTGTCTGATTGAAATTTAAGACTGAGCTATTTTGTAAGGGATTATTCACTGCAACGAGCCATTCAGTTCAGTCTGTAAATTGCAGCTTCAGCAATGGGAGACGCAAAATACAGGTACATAACACTCATCAGCTATCACTGACTGCTGCTCTGATTAGTATCGTAATGCTGAAATATCTTCTCTCAGTGTCACCAGCCCAACATATGTTATTTCAACTGGTCTGTGGGGCAGATTCCACCCCACCCTGCAGCCCAGTGCTCTCGTGGATCATGCATGCAATACAGATGCAGATAAACAGCAATTTTTATGGTTTATGTAATATTTATTTGGGGTTTTTGCCTGACATTTTCTTTTACTTCCACATATAGTGTAATAGAAGATGTAAGACTAGTGTAAGGGCTTGTTCACACCAAATGCGGACCAGATCTGCATGAGTTTCTACGCATGCAGTGCAGTGTGTTTTGACACTTTCCGGGACGTTTCGGGTTTGTTTTTTTTAGCCTAAAATGGGCTTTCAGTGCATTCCAGGGCGTTTGCATGCGTTTATGATGTGTTTGCATGCGTTGTGATGCATTCCAGAGCAGAAAAAATATCGCCACATTAAAGCGGTTTTACACGATGGAGGCGCTCTCTTTGTTTTTCATTTCAGTTTTGTGGTTTCCCTAGACCAGCAGGAGCTGCCTCGAGAGTCTATATCGTTGCCTCCGTGCACAGCTACTGGTGCTGGCGCCTGTGGTATTAACTTTTAGTATTTTACTGCCATGCAAGGCGAATAGTGAAGTGTGCTTTCGGAATATGCTGTGCAAAATGGAAAATTTTATTGTCAGTGATGCATCTTGATGTGGAAAATGTGAAGTGAATATACTTGGAAATGCTGATATTGCCATTGTGTTTGTTTCATAAATAACCACAGTAGGAAATGAAAGCCCTTTATTCTGGTACTGATTCTATGTAAGTAAAGCAATCATCTGCGGTCGGAAAGTCACTCAGAATCTCAGTTGGATTAAATTCTGATGATGGGGTAGGAGTGGTATGTTTGGAAGGACTCCTTGACGAAAATGTATTCCTTTTTTTAATACAGATCTGGATGTAGTCCAGCCACATTTTAGACCCACATCTATATTAAATCCCACACCTGCAAAGATGCCTTTCATTACAGCATTTCAGGAAACTGTCATGAATTAATTTTACACTCACTTGGAATAAGAATTGGAATAATGTTAAAGGTAAATGTGATAATCCTAACCTTACTCTTCCAAGTACAAGACCTAAAAAATTTTAAGAACCATTCACATCTTTTCATCAGACAGACTGACAAGCCTTAATTTAGGATGCCGGAGACTATTGGGCCAAAGGATATTGACTACTGAACAATGTTACAACTTCTAGTCAGCTGTTGAAGGACCCTTCTAGTTAATTACAACTGAGTCTGTAAAGTCTTCTCGATACAATTCTAATGGGTTGATCAGTAAACAGAAAAATTGTTTACATATAATGAGTTTCTCCAATAGGTACCCTATTGTTATCAAATACCTAAGGTGCACAAGAATGCCGATAAGCCACGTGGGTGGCTTATTTATTGTGGGTATTGGGATTATTACCAATCCTATATTGCAGTATATTGACTATTTTTTACAGGCATTGTTTGCGTTTGATTTAAATACAGTCAAGCAAAACAAATGGCAAACATGGAAGGGCTTTAAACAGTACAACAGCAAAAAGTTTTCCAGCACACTCACCAGCCAACATGCAAAAAAACTTGTCTACCACTAGGGTTAAAAACAGAGGTTTAGATACACGTCTTCTGCAGAAATATGTGATTTGAATACAGGCCACACTTTGGAGATTGTTTCCCTTTATAAATAGGAAGAAGGGTAGAGATGGCTGCCTCTTGATGCACTTTCCCTGTACACCTGTATTAAGCACAGTCTAGGTATTCAGGCAGTTAGTTTTTACCCACTTGAAGTCCGCGGTGTTAAACCTCCTTCCTGGCCAGGCCATTTTTCAGTATTCAGCCTGCAGTACTTTACATTTATTCCATCATGCAACGCTGTACTGAAATTAATTTTATACCATTTTTTGGGGATAGATAGAACTTTCTTTTGGTGGTATTTAATATTTACTATATTAAGGAAAAATTAACGAAAACATTTTTTTTTAAACGGTTTCCCCTATATTAAATTATAAAACATTTATTACCCAATTTCATGGTAAAATATAAAAGACTGGGTCACGTCGGGTAAAAAGACACAAGCCTTAAAATTGCATGCGCGCGAAACTTCAAAAAACTACAATACCCAAAATTGGCCATAGGCAACGCTTTAAAAGCTTTTACCGCTCATCAATTTAGTGTTATCAGTGACTGATGGCCCTAAAATTCTTGCTCTCACTGTGATGTTCACGGGGATATGTAACGTGTAGCACAATTGTCGTTTTCGCGCGCTGGCGCATCTGACACGTATTTATGTTTATATGGGGGTGGGGGACTTACTTTTTTTATATGTGACTTTTATTTTATTTTCCTTTTTTTTATTTTTTTTTACACTTAATGTTATTGCTATCACATAGGGTGATAACAATCCCCCTATATAATAGCAAATACACACTGACAGGTCCCCCTCACCTGGGGACCCCCAAAGAAGCTGATGAAGCCGAGATCGGCTTCATCAGCTTCTTCTCTCTGGCAATAGCAGCCAGAGGACTGACAGGTGAGTGCGGAAGTGATGTATTACATATCACTTCTGCATTCAGACCTCGGAGGGAGATCGGCAAGGAGGAAGATTCTGATCTCCCTTCTATCTTCCTCCTGACACCCTCCCGAGCCGTTCCCGGGCCGCAGATGGGGTAGCGGATCCTGGGATTGAATGTGAGGGTGCAGGAGGGGAGGCAGCGGCACCACTCTAGGAGGGGGAGGGGGGAGCACGCAGCCACAACATACAGCTACATAGCCGCCAATCGTTTGTATGTCAAACAGCCGGTAACGGCTCCTCAGAACGGATGTTTTTTTTCTGCCCGTGCGTGCGTGAGATTTAGAAAAAGCCGTCTAATTACGGCAACCCATCCATGTGAGTTTGCCGTCCGTCCATTTTTTCAACGGGTGGACGGCAAGCGGTTAAGGTCCCCCGCCCCCCACGTCCACGCACATACAACGCAAAGACGTGTTGTATGCGCCTACATGCAAAAACAAAAATTGTACCACACATGTAATATATCGTCGCGAGCGTTGGAGTGGGAGCAATAATTCTTGTCCCATCAATCACTGATAGCCGTATAACTGATCACCATAAAAGCATTTAAAGTGTCGCCTATGGGAAATTTTGGTTATTGTATTTTTTTGCGGTTTCACAAATTTGCGCAATTTTAAGTCTTGACATGTTTGGTATCTATTTGCCGGGCGTGACCCCGTCTTTTATATTTTACCAAATTATTGGCCATTATATTCTGTTTCTGTGCACTAAATTTCATTTTAGTGTACTTTATCCTGAAAATACTTGTTTGATTAAACATTTGCACAAATACTGTGCGACATAAAAAATTGCAGCTAGCAGGCCCTCTGCTTTCAGAAAAAATATCATTGTTTGGGGGCCTTAAGCTGTTTTCTAGCCAAAAATTCAGATTTTATCACGTGTGTGCAAATGTAAGAAATAGCCCCGGACAGCAAGTGGTTAATGAGTGTGTTATGCGTGTGTTTTAATGCATGTGTTATGCGTGTGTTTTAATGCGTGTGTTATGCGTGTGTTTTAATGAGTGTGTTATGCGTGTGTTTTAATGAGTGTATAAATATTTGAATATGTGTGTTTCCCTATTTAGCCTAAGGCAGTGATGCTGAACAATTTTTAAACCCCAGCGCCCAAACTGCAACGCAACACTAAAGTTATTTTCAATGTTGGCACTTTGAGATAAATATATTGATTTTCCGTCGCAGTTTGCGCACACGGGTTCAAAAACATTCGCCATCACTATCCTAGTCTGACAGGGGCGCAGATGAGTGCCCAGAGGTAGTGGGGGAGGGGCCATAGATACATGGAGGGCGGACCTCTGTGGCTGCACGAGGGCTCAAGGACCCACTGATATCTGGTCCCGGGCCCCCCATTGGAAGAATGGTGCCCGCATCTGCACATGGTGAAAACTTATTGATTTTTAAAGTTTATTGGCACAGGTAAGAAAATGTATCCTGTATAAGGGCAGATTGGGTTCATGTAAATATCTGATTGGTTGTTGGGGCGACTGTTTACTTATTCTTATTTTTTTTTTTCGATTTTACAACCTGTTTAAATTTATGTTGTGTTATGTTTTGTGCATATCTGCTGTATACTGGTCAGATTATATAGTTTGCTGTGGTTTATAATAGACGTGCAGGGCAAACAAATTCGGTTCAGACGAAACCAATGAAAATGAGAAACATTTTTATTTGTTTCGTCAAAGGAAACTAATTTTAATGCTGTATTGGATTCGGAGGCATTGAGCCTCCGAAACCGCACAAAGAAATTGCAGATTGAGCGGTGACCGTATCGGCCACCAGCGTGTTCTGCGCATGCATGCCGCCATTTTGAAGTATATCTTGGTATACACCAAGATGGCGGAACCTGAATATGTGGGCTCTGCCATCTTGGTGTATACATGAGTCCAGTGCGTCACTAAGCCCAGAGTCCAGCACGTCACTAAGCCCAGAGTCCAGTGCGTCACTAAGCCCAGAGTCCAGCTCATATACTGTTCTGCATTGCTGTATAAATGTATTGCTGGGATTTGTAGTCCCCCTACAAGCGGTGCCATTCTGCATTAGAGTTTAAGCTCCTCTGTACAGGGAATCATGTGACTGGCTCAGTGTTCTCTGTTCAGCACTGCAGTATATGTCAGAGCTATATAAATGTATAATAATAATAGTGTGTGACTGTGGGGGGGGGGCATAAGAGTGTCAGCTCCTCTGTACAGAGACTTATATGACTGGCTCAGTGTTCTCTGTACAGCACTATGGTATATGTAAACACACACCTACCTCACCTTGAGTCCTCACTTGTGAGATTCCAGTTATGGGTTCAAGGATTTGTGTATATCCATACAGACTATTTCTGCACAATACCCTGTCTGAATAGCCAAGGCTTTCTATTCTGTGCCATGGGATACTGCTCATCCACAGAAATCCGTATATTTGCTTCAACATGCCATTTTAACATCTTTTACCCTGTAACTTTAAATATCTATTTCCAATTAGTCTGTATAAATACCTTTTGAGTATATGCTAAGAACCACATTCACTTACATTTCCTGTATGCCCCTGTCCACATGTCCTTCTACGTTCCTAATATCTCCCATTGTAGTCACATATGCAGAAGTACTGTGCTCAGGAACTAGTACACTGTTTGTTTTTTCACTACTCCCTCACAGCTCCATACCTCCTCTCTAATGTCCTGCCCACGACCCTGCAACCTCTCTACTTTGCCAGCTTCACTTACAACCAGGATCCCAGCTACATGAGACATATGGCACAAGGCATTGTGGAAGATGACCCAGATTGAGATGACCAAGAAGTACAAAATACCAGCAGAAGCTACTTCTCAAAAGCATTATTCCATATTAACAAAGCCTGTTTTTATTTATTTAACAATGCTTGTTCTCAATGCTCATTCATTCTCAATCTAATGTGATGTTGGTGCATTCGGATCTTCTTTAATTATGCATGATATCTCTTGGCATCCAAGGATATGACCAGTAAAATGCACATTTGCACAACCTAATTGCATAAGAGCATGCAACACCTATATCCTACATTTGCCAAAGAGGCACCCCCACAGAAAGGCTGCAAACAACTTTCAGTGTATCTAGTCTGCCCCTGGTTGCACAGAATTCTATATCCTCTAAACTGAGCATACCTAAATACCAGTAAAAACACGTGTGTTAATTATACCATAAGAAATTATTATGTATTTATATGCATTAAGAAATGTTCTAAAACCAGACATATAAACTCCTAATATTACAAGTTTGCCAATACCAGTGTGAATGAGTCCTAAGAGACTCTGATGTCCATCTTTGGCACTATAGTATTTAGAGCATCATTCTCTCTATTAGACCTTGTGCTGACTGCCTTTTGTATATGTAGGCTGAAAGATTAAACCATTCCATAGAGTGAGGACTGTATTATGTGATGTTTTAGTGGTATCATCTTAGAAAGCTTTTTTATTTTAAGTTTGTAATTTACAAGTTACTGCAAGTGCTGTTTATAACTTTTCTTGCATGAAAGACTTGTCATTGCGGCTTATTTTCTGTAAAATAATTTTGATGGCAGGTCCCCGCACTACGCTTCCTGCGAATCACTTTATGTGGAATGAAGTTCAAATGTCAATGAAGAGAGTGAAACAGCATTGGGGCTGTCGTTTTACCCGTATTGTGTAGCAGTGAATAATCATACAATGCTGACCTTATTTAAGAAAATGAAACAATGCAGTTTGTTATCACAAAGTAAAATGGTTAATTTCTTTTCATCTGTAATCTATAATTTTAATCAAAAGTGTGTATAAGTCATTGAAATTCTGTTATGGCTGCTTGATAACATTAAATTCAATGAAAACATCAGTGGC
Organism: Nanorana parkeri; assembly: GCF_000935625.1. Lineage (NCBI taxonomy): Eukaryota > Metazoa > Chordata > Amphibia > Anura > Dicroglossidae > Nanorana > Nanorana parkeri. The sequence goes on along the minus strand of NW_017307234.1, from coordinate 98,137 downwards.
CTACAAGATCAATATTTTTAATATGTGTGCATTGCAGTGCTGCAGATTTTTTGGCTAATAGATCGCACCCATATTGATTTCCATGGGAAATGTTAGACTAGTAGTGAAATAATTAAAAAAGAAAAAAAAAAGACCGGGTTATTGGTGTGGAATCTTAAAGAAGATAGAAGTATAAAAATTGGTTATTGACTAAATTGCTTGGGGTGAATGAACTTTGGGCACATGCAATAAACAGATTCATACTGAGTAGCACCACAACCCCTTCAACCTAAAACAGTCAATAAGCTATTACAACAATGCAAATTGTGGTTAAAATACCACGCTGTGCATATATAAAATAAAAAGAAAAGAAAAACATCCCATCGACACTAGGAGTTATCCAAACCTAATCACCTGTGGTAACTGTGCTTCAGAGCTGAACATGGGGAATCAGCAAAATAATTGTTTTTCATACTGTGTACTACTCCATATTTTTCTGCCAAATGCCTCCTGGTTTCCTCCAGTTTATAAGAATTTGACACAGATACATGTATTGTCAGAGTGAAGTGTAAACAATTATGGAATGTATACAAATTGTCAAAATAATTGCTTTAAAGTGTACAAAAAAAATCACCACTTTGAAGAAAGTTCCTCTTTTAGCTTCTCACTGTTAAAAATTACATTGGACTATTGGCCAGAACAGCTTGATGGCTATATATGTGAAAACTATCAATGTACATTTATTATAAACACGCTGCTTGATTTTCAAGTTAAAGTGTTTGTGTGGGAAAAAATACACTTTTGCTGTACATCTCTTCAAAACAGCCACATTTCCCCATATTTTCATCCTGCCAGAAATCCATTGAGATTCTAACTTCCTGGTGTGGGGTGACAACACTTCCCTGCTGGACTTTGACAACACATTCCCATCGCCTCATTTCCATAACCCCTTCTTGTTTACATTCTAAGCATTCACTCCCTTCCCACAAAAGCCTCCTGTTGTTTCCTTTGCTGAATGTTAACTGTCTAGTAGCCAGTAGTGTCAGTGCTCTCACAGTAGATGCTTACTTACAGAAGTTTCCCCACGTGCTTTGTCTAGGTAATGCACTCTGTTGATCATGTAAGATATAACAAAAGCTGTTTTTTCATTCCATTCAGAAACTCAACAAGGTAAAAGGAAATATTAATGTTGGGTCATGCTTTAGAGAGGGACAGAGAAATGCAGAGGTAAATTTGGGTTATGTCTGGAGATCAGACTTGAGTGGAAAGCAAACTCTGAAACTCTGTGGCTTTTGATCAATGTGAATGTCTCAGAACAAAAGTGCAAAGTTTGAACATCAGTAGCTGAATATGTTCAGTATAAAGAATTTCTGATTGTTGGGGTTTTTTTTTTATTAACCTTGGTAATGTGGTTGCTTCTGGGTTGTTGTTGCTATTGGTAATTTCTTACTAGATGTTATTAGTACTGAAGTATTTTTTTATATGTTTTAAGGAGTTCTAGTTGTATTCCTATTAGTATATGTAAGATGGGTAAAGTGGCTGGTTTAGTTAATTGCAATACTTGTTTGGCAGTTGTTTTATCATACTCTTTGAAAGCTGGGAAGCTGTCCTGTCTGTAGGCAGATTTCCAGGCTACGTCGTGACATTTTATGTCTAGATTCCTTGGTTTGTGCCCTTCAATCTGAGATCAGAAGGCTGTCTAAGCCCATGTGTTCTGTTGAGCTACCTTGCAGAAAGCAATCTCTTCCTCAAAGACTGCACAGGAGAAGGGTAATGTGAACATCTGTTAGATCTGGAAAAGTGAGGACCTTGGACTATAAACATGTAGCTTTTGGTGTGTCACTGCATAAACCTTAAAAGTGTTCTTTCTGATTTAAATGGTTATACAGAGGTTTCCGGCATAGACGTTAGTGAGAATGGCGACCCTTATGGACATAGGATGGAGGTCCCTTAGAACAAAATTGTTGTGTCAAAAGTACATTTGGTATCTGATGTTACAAACCAGGCAACTGTTATGGATGAGATTCTTTAAAGTGTTGATGATTCAACTGTTTCTTTAGAAAATGGTGTATAGGTGTCAAAAGAAGTTAGGTGCTTATCTGATTCTACTGTCAGGAGAGATGAGAGGCACATTTTAAATATTGTCAAGAAAGCTAGTTAAGAATGCAATGTCATTGTTGTACACCTTGGCACCAATGATTTGTCCACAAAATGGTCTTGTGAATAAGGCATACAAGCTAGGGTTTAACCCTTGGGAGGTTTAGTGGAAACATAGGTGGCTAAAAGATAGATAGAAGGATACAAAGTGTGGTTGTAAATGGGGTTTAAAACAGAGACCATTTGATAGTGGTGTGTCTCAGGCTGTGAACTAGATCTTGTGCTATTTATTCTGTTTGTTCACCTGTAATTGTGAGAATAGATCAGAAAGCACGAACAAGTCATGTTTTTTTCAGAAGACTAATGATATATATTTTATTAAGTTGGCCTAAACTACATAGAATTGCACCTGCTCTAATGCTCTGCCGTCATACTCGTGCTTCATATAAATTTCTGGTCCTATCCTCAAATTCTCACAAAACAGCCTTCTTTGCTAACCTAGTAATGTCCCTGGTAATGTCACATTCACCCAGATGGAAAAGTGATTTTCTTTCACTTTCACTCTCGGAGAAAAGCTCCCATCCTAAGACACAGCAATAAATAGATAAATGGCAGGTATGTCTCCTTAAAGCTGTAGATTCACACCAGAAGCCCAGCACACAGACAGCTGAAAACCTCCAGTTTGTTAGATTACTATACAGCCTTGATGGGGCAGTGTGGCTTCCACGTAGATTTGCTGTAAATAAGTGCTACTAAAAAAAAAGTTCTGGCTTTAGTTCTGTATTAATTGTTGTATCTAGTAGTCCGTTACTTCTAAGATTGTATTCAAGCATTTCCTTCTTCCGTGTGCCATGTTTTTGTATATTCTTTGGAGTTTGCAATGTGCACCTTTTTATCTACAGCTCTATTTAATTTGTTGGTATGTTATTAATAAGGGATTATATTATTAAAGTGTGGGGATCTTTGAGTACTGCTGCTAAATTCAGAACTGTGTGTAAAACCACTAAAAAAACATAAATTATGGTTAGATCCAAAGTTTGTTACTTTAGTACACAGTACTGTTGGAGATGCCTTAAATGGATCTCATTGGATACTTATGGTAAAGTGGGAACTCTTTGGCCAAAGTCCCATATCAACAATGTAAGACATTGTGTTGGTTGGTTTGCTACAGCTTAGCAGTAGCCATTTTATACAAGGCACCTTTCATATTTCCCTTTTGTTAAGCCTAGTATGTATAGTAACAAACAAAACAACTGCAGAGAGTTAGTGGTGACCAAGACACAAAGTATGTACATTAATAAATAGACGTACTTAATCAACTTGGTGTGCCGGTGTCCATGCTTTTGTTAGTGGTGACCAAGACACAAAGTAAGAGAACATTTGCCTGCAGCTCTTGCCCCCTCTGACCAGTTCTTCCTGATTCTCACTCCCAAGCTTTATATTTACCTGAAACCATCATCTGAGCAGAGGCTATCAGCATCTTATAAGCCGAGGGGGGCACTTTTCACCCAAAAAAATGGGCTGAAAATCTCAGCTTATACTCGAGTATATACGGTATATAAACTCTTATACAAACATAAATGCTACAAGTATTTCTTTACTCACTCACCATTATCGCAAAAGAGGGTAATTGTGGCTTAATGTACGTGTTTTGTAGAATGGAATTACACAGGAATTCATGCTTGAACATGGCAATAGCAAAGCCTGGGAATTTATCAATTTACCACTATGTTCATTTACCTCTGTAGACTCTGTTTGTGCTTTGTAAATAATTTGTTTTAGTATATGCAATTCTTATGGGATCCGTTTTAAGAGTGCTTGTTATTCATGAGTATATAAAACCTACAATGCGGCTGACAAACCTACTTAAGTGGGTATAAAGTTTTCTTTCGGTATACTGGTGCTGCAGTTTAAAAGTATTCAGTGTAAAGCTATTTCTGCTTGGCAATCTTAGATGATCACAAACAGCACACATAAAATCCGAGCTGCTTTTAATCTTTCTTTTTTCTTGGTAGAAATTCTTTCTTTAACCCCACAAAATGATAATGGAGGCTGTGCTTGACTCCACACCAATTTGTCTGAGTCTCCCCAAGTCTGTTTATAAACTAATCCCATTGCTCAGTGAGTATGTATAAGTACTAATTGGAGCTGCCAGTAGTGACTCTGCAGGAAACTAATTCTACCTTCTAATTACCCTTATGGTAGAAAAACTCCTAATAGGTTAGATAAAGCTCACTTTGTCTGATGTTTCTGCATGTCGTCTTGTCTGATTTATCAGTTTGAAAACGGCATGGACTCATTAAACCTCTTCTATGGACAAAATCTATTTGTCATTGTCTCCATCTGAGTGTTGTTCATGAAGCCATCTTTCCTACGCTGGCTCAGGCTGGGGGTAGTGTCACGTGACTACATCCACCATTGAAATCTTCGGATAATGCAAGCTGTTGAATTGTTTCTTTACTGCAAGCGCTTTATTCAGTTCCCATAGCAAATGTATCCAAACTGCCATGCTGCTTTTTAATTCAGAGAAAATGATTTCCCTACGGATTGGGCATCTGCCACACTCATATCTACATAGTATATATATTTTTACACATTAGGGAAATGTATAGTACAAGAGGGTGACAATAATGCTGCTTCCTTATAGTTTATTTGATGTTTTATTGAGACTAATTAGCATACTAGCTAGTCAGGGTATGCAATGTGTTTTTTTTAAGGGTCTTAAAGAGATGCCGTTTTAAATTTTTATATGGATTCATCTCCACATGGTCCTGTACATCGTGTTCCTATAATTAGTCCTACATTGCCCTCCTCTACACTCCGCTTTTATTTTCTGTCGTCGGATTGTTGTGAGACATTCCTATACTGAGATTGACAAGACATAGGGTGAAAGTGAACAGTCAGCAGCAGGCAGGAATGGGTGTTCACCAACAGTAAGTGTCTGTGTTTAATAAAGTAAGTTTTAGTAATTGTTCACCCTGCAGAAGCTTAATTCACTTCCTTTTTGGTACGAATAAGAACAGCATTTAAAGGAAAATGTTTTCATATAATCTCACAGGCCTCTATTTATGGATCTGATTACTTAGAATGCAATTTTCCTTGATACTAACCTCTGCTAATGCATTGTTCATCACTTGCAGGTTTCTTACAGGTTTACTTGCTCTTTCTTATGTTTGCTTATCCTTTCACTGAAACATATAGATGAGTAGGTCATGATTTAGGTAACTTCAAGCAGATAAACATATATTTAGGAGGTCATGTTAAGCCTGCATTCACGGCTAGTCAGTGCTTATGTTAGTGCTAGGGAAACCAATAGACCTACAAGTGTAGTCAGACATGTATATATGATCCAACTAACTGCACTGCAGTAAGTGTGATTAGGCAAAGGGTCCATGAACAAGAAAGCTCTGCTCAGCACAATATTCCAGTTCATGTAAGTTGGGGCTGTGGAATAAACATTGCTGACAGTTTCAAGAATAACAATCTGGCCAGGTTTTCTAACTGCCTGATCCATGTATCCTCCTTCAGCTGGTTGGGCATGTACAGAGGCAAAAAAGTATGTACATACATTAAATACTGAGCAGTAAGCTTAAATATAAATGTTTTACGGTTGTAAAATGTGTAATTGTTCCTCATTGCAAGTTCCAACTATTCACCTCCACAGCAAGCTGCAGAGAAGGACCAATGGTATCTGTATGGAAGCAGCAGTCTCCCTGCAGTCATCTGCCATGTCACCGCCCCACCTTGCAATTCTTGTGTGGTACACAGATAAATGATCTGAGATTGGAATGCGAAATACAGTGGAGGAAATCATAATTTGCATAACACAGCTGTGTAGAACAACTATGTCAAGTGCAGCCTTTGCTTTCTGTTCTTGGCTGACAGAAGTGGAACTGGCTGTGGTCTTCTGTTGCTAGCCCATCTACCTTAAGGGCCCATTCACACCAGCCACTGCGCTACATTGCACAGAGGCTGGTGTGCGGTGCCAGGTACAGTGCCGATGAGCTGTTACCAGCACATCGCACTGTTTACTTGGTTTTTTTTTTAGAACTTTATTGAAATGTCACTTGTGACATTTAATTAAGTTCTACATGCACAGCGAGGTGCGAGACGGTTGTACTGTGTCTGATCTCACTGCACTAAAAAAAAGTAGGGCTGGGGAAATTAACGATTAATTCCTCGATTAATCGTTAAACTTTTTGATCGATTAAAATTCCTTTGATCGAAAATGAAAAGACTCACTTCTCCGCCGGCTTTTGGGAGTCCCGTTGGAGATCCGGTGACGTCGCGGACATCGACGCCACCGGACTCCTCCCCCCTTCCCCAAGTGGCTCAGTCGGCTTACGAAGGGAAGGGGGAGGAGTCTGGTGACGTCACCGGACTCCTCCCCCCTTCCCTTCATTAGCCGACTGAGCCACTTTTGGCTCAAACTAGAGTGCCATTCTCCTCTGACCTGCCTGGTCAACAGAACATTTTCATCGGCAGAACTACTTCTCGCTGGATGATGTTTGAATTTTGCACTATTCTGAGTAAACTCTAGAGATTGTTGTGTGTAAAAATCCTAAATCAAAAGTTATAAGTTTAAGAAATACTTAAACAAGCTCGTCTGGCATGAGAAACAATGGCACAGTCAAAATCACTGTGATCACATTTTCACCATTCTTGTGTTTAATTTGACCATTAACAAAAGCTCCTGAACTGTATTTGCTTGATTTTATACATTGTGCTGCTGCAATATGATTGGCTGATGAGATCATTTGCATTAAAAAGCACGTGTACAACTGTTCCTAATAAATTACTTTGTGAGTGTACAATACACTAACAAGTTCCATTCTCATAGTTCTACCAGTTTCCCTTTACAGCAATTGTGTAGGGTGCAAATATTACTGTACAGACAGATAGTCACCAGAAAAAAAACAGTGCTCTCAGTAATTCAGACAGAGCTGTCCAGACACACTTCATCTGCTTAAAAAAAGAGGGTAACAGTGTTTTACCAGAGAAAACACTGTGAAAGAAGGTCATTAAATTGACTGAGACCTATGATTCATATCAAAATATAAACTTTATTGATTACAAAAATAATGTTTCCGGTGTCTGTTATTTCACTTCTCAAATTACTATTAAAAGAACAACGTTGTTCTTTTAATAGTAATTTGAGAAGTGAAATAACAGACACCGGAAACATTATTTTTGTAATCAATAAAGTTTATATTTTGATATGAATCATAGGTCTCAGTCAATTTAATGACCTTCTTGCACAGTGTTTTCTCTGGTAAAACACTGTTACCCTCTTTTTTTAAGCAGATGAAGTGTCGAAAAGAGGGGTTGTTCCCTGGAGTTCTGATATACCTTACATTTCCCCTTTAGTATTAATTAATCATTTGAATAGGTCCTCAAAGGTCATTTAACCAAAATTAATCAGATCAAAAAAGAGGGTAACAGTGTTTTACCAGAGAAAACACTGTGCAAGAAGGTCATTAAATTGACTGAGACCTATGATTCATATCAAAATATAAACTTTATTGATTACAAAAATAATGTTTCCGGTGTCTGTTATTTCACTTCTCAAATTACTATTAAAAGAACAACGTTGTTCTTTTAATAGTAATTTGAGAAGTGAAATAACAGACACCGGAAACATTATTTTTGTAATCAATAAAGTTTATATTTTGATATGAATCATAGGTCTCAGTCAATTTAATGACCTTCTTGCACAGTGTTTTCTCTGGTAAAACACTGTTACCCTCTTTTTTTAAGCAGATGAAGTGTCGAAAAGAGGGGTTGTTCCCTGGAGTTCTGATATACCTTACATTTCCCCTTTAGTATTAATTAATCATTTGAATAGGTCCTCAAAGGTCATTTAACCAAAATTAATCAGATCAAAAAAGAGGGTAACAGTGTTTTACCAGAGAAAACACTGTGCAAGAAGGTCATTAAATTGACTGAGACCTATGATTCATATCAAAATATAAACTTTATTGATTACAAAAATAATGTTTCCGGTGTCTGTTATTTCACTTCTCAAATTACTATTAAAAGAACAACGTTGTTCTTTTAATAGTAATTTGAGAAGTGAAATAACAGACACCGGAAACATTATTTTTGTAATCAATAAAGTTTATATTTTGATATGAATCATAGGTCTCAGTCAATTTAATGACCTTCTTGCACAGTGTTTTCTCTGGTAAAACACTGTTACCCTCTTTTTTTAAGCAGATGAAGTGTCGAAAAGAGGGGTTGTTCCCTGGAGTTCTGATATACCTTACATTTCCCCTTTAGTATTAATTAATCATTTGAATAGGTCCTCAAAGGTCATTTAACCAAAATTAATCAGATCAAAAAAGAGGGTAACAGTGTTTTACCAGAGAAAACACTGTGCAAGAAGGTCATTAAATTGACTGAGACCTATGATTCATATCAAAATATAAACTTTATTGATTACAAAAATAATGTTTCCGGTGTCTGTTATTTCACTTCTCAAATTACTATTAAAAGAACAACGTTGTTCTTTTAATAGTAATTTGAGAAGTGAAATAACAGACACCGGAAACATTATTTTTGTAATCAATAAAGTTTATATTTTGATATGAATCATAGGTCTCAGTCAATTTAATGACCTTCTTGCACAGTGTTTTCTCTGGTAAAACACTGTTACCCTCTTTTTTTAAGCAGATGAAGTGTCGAAAAGAGGGGTTGTTCCCTGGAGTTCTGATATACCTTACATTTCCCCTTTAGTATTAATTAATCATTTGAATAGGTCCTCAAAGGTCATTTAACCAAAATTAATCAGATCAAAAAAGAGGGTAACAGTGTTTTACCAGAGAAAACACTGTGCAAGAAGGTCATTAAATTGACTGAGACCTAT
>NW_017307234.1:74196-86696 GCF_000935625.1 Nanorana parkeri | reverse complement strand
CCAGGCCACTCATCTGTGGAACAAGGTATTTAAGGCACATTAGCAGTAGTAAAAATACTTCTTGATATGGAACAGTTAGATTTTCTGCTCATTTTCACTACTGATGTCAAAACATACAGCTGTGGGTTTCTCAAGGCTCTGCAAGTCATGTTCATCAGAATTAAGCAAGGTAAATTTGGTGAGCCAGCAGAAAAAGGCCACAGGATCAAGTCAATATAAGCTGTGTTAATGACCGTGAAACCATTAAAGTGCACCTGTCACTTTGCAATAGATGATATGTTGCAAAAGATGGCAAATGTGTCCATGTGATTTCCAGTTATGATTTTTTGTGTGTGTAAAGATTTTGAAAAGATATTTTTAAGCCTAGTATCCTTTTTCTTTAAACTCTATCTCCAATACAGTTTAGCCTCACCCATTCTTCTGGTCATGTTAACCTAGTATCGATGGTGATGCTAGCTTAAAATAGTTTGGTGTCATCTGTGGTGATGTTGTAAAGGAAGTGAAAGTTGGTTTTAAGAACTGTAAATATGAATCTAACATATAGGGTCTATGTAGATACGAGATACTGAAAATTATCGTTATTCGATGCAGGCAACAAAGAAAACACAGAGGCAGCATTGCAGCAATCCAACCAGACATTAATCTCATATAAAGTCTCCGTGTGAGTCTTCACCTTCTAATTAGCCATTTGTATATGTGAGAAGAGTACACACTATGAAACGTTGTCCTGATATGACTGGTCCCCTTTTGCAATATGTTGTTTTGTGAACTGAGGGATAGAGGTGGCTCTGCAAATGAAAACTGCCAGCAAAAGAAACGCTCAGGAGACAGTCCCTTTGAGGCCTATGGGGCCCAACTGCACAGGTGCAGACAGCAGGAAGATTTCAGCTGCGGGCTGTCAACATTGGGTCAGACCTTGGCTGTGATATAAAGGACCCTGTGTCAACGGGCTTTAGTTTGCTTCAAACAGGTTTTGCTTTCCCATACAATTCTAATGCACCTGTAACTGAATTCTGCATGATCTCAGAAGTGTCTCAAACTGATGCCATCGACACTAGCCCAAAGTCTGTTGACACTGGTCCTATTGTAAGTGTGCATCCATATGGGGGAGTTCAGGAGGAATAGACAAGATGGATGTTAAAGTACACTTAAAAGAACTCTGGAATGAGACAATGCCAGCTGAACTTTGTCAATGCTAGTTCCCTGGCTATCATGCTGGTGCTATAGCTTAAATGCTGCCTGAGTAACTTTCCCAGAACAGATATAAAGATAATGATGTCTGACACTTTTCTGACACTCATTTAGATAATGCTTGTTTCAGGATTGATTTTTTAAATACTTAAATCTGATAAAGCCAGACAACTAGCATTTTGAAGTGTAGGGCAGAAATGGCAGCCCCCATATGTCTCTCATGAGACTCACTTTATGGTTTACTGCATCTTTAGTTACAGCATAACAGGATGAACTGGGATCTGCAGTAATGGGGTGCAACAATGTAACTGTTTAACAAAATATTACACAAAATGATCACCGTAATCTGCTCTTAAAGTTATTCTCCAGTAAAATATATTGTTGGGTAGAGAGCACCAGACACATAATTTACCTCTAATCAAGTGTATCTCGTATCCTGCTGGCTCTTGGTTACTGTAAAACAAAATCCTTCCTCCATTGATGCCAGACACTTTCCACTGCAGTGATCTTTTAGAGCTTCAAGGATGAGAGGCTGTAGCTCACACCATTCATCTTCCCCTTCCTGTCCCCTTGTGCGTTCATAAAAACGCTTGTGTTATGTTCCAGTAAATGGAGGACAGGACCACCCCTTGCCCATTCACAGAATGCCTTTCATTGCTTTCTGTACTAGGAGTTTAATAATACTAGGAGTTGTGTGAATGGGCAAGGGGACAGGAGGTGGAGGGCAAATGGTTCTATCTACCAAAGCTCTCAACCTTTGCAGCACCCAAGGATCACCACTTTTGGGAGTATTTAGCATCAATGATGGGAGGATTTGTACAGTAGCCAGCAGCCAACAGGATGTGGGATCTGCTTTAATAAGGCTCATGTACATAGATGTAAAAACAGATGCATGGGCATACAGGGTAAAATACACCAGGAGCCCAGGCTGCTATGTTTTTGTGCCCATTGAAATGTTTTGACCGAATATGCTGTACATGGGTATACTTATGTAAACACCAGTACTTTCATTTCTATGTGCATGTACAGAGGCATAAACACAGGCGTTTGGGCATAAATTCCCAAGTGTGACAGGAATTTACACCCATGTACATGTATGCATCAATAAACGTTACGGAGACCGTAATACAGTGTATTCTGTCAATATATTCCTATAGCCTCAAAAAAATATAACAGCTGGGGCTCTCGCACGCCACAGATGCAGATGCTGCATGTCGATATGCCTGTGTTTATATCTATATATGTGTCCATGAGCACTTACAGGTAACTTATCTGACTGGTGCTTTGTGCTCAAAAAATTTTTTTCAATGGAGCCCAGCTCAAAAGACTCATGGGACATATATTCAATTTTAAAACTTTTATACAACTTTTTATTTACTTATACACAGTAAAATATAACCTACCAAGCTTTATTTGCACAGAACAAAAACCGAAAAAAAAAATTAAAAAATCTTTTTTACTTTTTATCTTTTAAACATGTAATTTTGTTAAAATCTTTTCATCATTATTTTGCTAAAAGGAAGGAAAATCTTAAATGAAGTTAAAGTAATTTGTAACAAAAGAGAATAAATATATAGAAGTACAGATGCTAATGATAGTGCTGTGTGGATAATGGAGAAGAATGGTGGATTTAAAGTGACTGACATAAATTATAGATTGTAAACAGTGTGTGTGTGGGGTATTTTATAAGCGAGCTTCATTTAAATTAAGACAGGGATTTAGCTCCTCGTAGATTATGTGCCTTCGTTAAGTTTTAAAACTGCCTTTTATAATATTTTATTAAATTCTCCTGACAACTTATTCATTGGAAATTGAAAAAATAAAATCTGCATTAGTACTAGCTGCCATTATGCAGTCCAACAGTTTTAAGCATTACCATACATCAGTTTTGCTTGCTAGCAAAATCTCTCTAGAATTTCACGTTTTGATTTTGAAGAGAACCCAGAAGAAAATATTTCATATAAAAATGTTCGGGTTCCAGAGCCAGTCTGGAGTAAAAGCCATGGTAGAGTTGAGTCACCATAGGCTACAGGAGGTGAGGCCAGGCTATGAGTTCATTGAGTACATTCAGACAAACCAACCCTACAATTCTGGCAAATGTTCATATTGTAAGTAAGCCATTTGGAGACCTGGCGGCCTAAAAGATGTCATGCCTGTCTTAATATCAATCATTTGCATTTAGCTTCTTGAGGAATTATAGGAAAGCTACTAGTAGAATACATTTTGTAACACTCTCTATGTAATCTGAGCTTGTTTGCTCTTGATCAGTGACACACTGAAATCAAGAAGTCCTCTAACCACTGTCAACTCTGGAGTCCCATTGAAAAACTAGTTCATGGTAAGTCAGTGTGTAAAAAAAAATTGGTTCTTCACAAATAATGTTTAAGAAAGGGTGATGCAGCAGTTCATCCTTTTCTCAGTTCATTAATGGGTTAATGTAAAGTCTGTAAGTAAATTGTAGGAGAAACCAAATTAATGTACTACCTTAGATTATCGTGCAAGCCCAAAATTTAAAGGGCTCAACTTCAAGCTGGGTCACACCATGTAGTGTATTACAGCATGCAAGCTTTGCTGTTTATAACACTGGTATTTAGGTGTTGCCTCCTTTTAGGAGAGGTAATAGAATCTTAAATACCCACAATATACACAGTTAAGCTTGTATGCTATATTACACTATACTGTATAGTGTGACGCAGCCAACATTTATGGGGAAAGGGGCTTAAACATTTTGAGCGTAATCTAAGATTATATTTTTAGATGTGTTCTCCTACCTTTTAATGCTAATAAGGAAATTATACAAGTGAGGAAAACTCTGCTTGGTTTTATGTGTAAAATGCAGACTTTTAGAGCGACCATACACCAAATTAGGCCAAAATTAGTAGAGGTATCCTAGCACTTGTAATTATAGCTTCATAGGATGTAATAGGAAGATTGCCCAGCATGCACAAAATAGAGAATATTCATATTAAAGCAACACTACACCCTCCTATGCTTTACAGCCAAGAAAGGTTCCATCTTTATTTGGATTGCAGTTGCCTTAGTGCTGCACGTCTGATTAGCTATGACACCAGACATTTGAGGGCTTGGAAGCTTGTTTGAGAGGTGAAGTAAGCACACTGACAATCTTAACAGTTGCCATGCTTTGAAAGTAGCTGTTTTGGGAGACAAATTAGTGGGTCTAGTTCCACTTTAAAGGAGAATAATGGGGAGGATAAATTACACTCATCCCCATAGTTAGAGCCAACGTTTGACACTGCAGCTGTCACATGTCGGCTCTATTGATCAGGGACTGAGACATAACAACATACTGCCGATCACACAGTTCCCGATCATCTCCCTGCAGGGCTTCCCCTCTCTGTTTCTCCAGTGATGACTGGAGGAATGGAGGGGGGAGGGGGCAGGCACAGCTTGCTTTGCCTCTAGAGAGGCAGAGTCAGGTGTCGGGGTGGATCCTGAAAACTGTGCTTAGTTTTGGGTCACAGGAGAACTATGGCAAAATAAAGTTGGGCCATAGTTCTCTTTTAAGTAAACGAAGGATCATCCAAGGGTGTAAGCTTTTAGATCTCAAAGATCAGATCTCTAAATCTGTAGCCATTCCTACTCAAGAAATGTTGCAGCAAACAACGTCAAGAGTAGTTACATAGACACATAGTTACATAGTATTTGAGGTTGAATAAAGACACAGGTCCATTAAGTTCAACCTTTGTGTGCTTGGAGCGCTAACGTCTGCCTGTTCATCACTCTTCTAAATCATTGTTGCCCAGTTGGTTCAACATGTACATCTAGGTATACTTCTGCTAGTTCAATTAAACTTGGAAAATAAATAAAATCATACTCAAAGTAAACTTCTCATATGTGGGATCAAAAGGCTACACGAGGTCTAGAGTGCATCAAATATCTCTGAAAGTAGGAGTGGCATAGAGGCATTAAGAAATCATTATTTTTCAGCCAATTGATGGGTCGAGATCTATAGTAATAAAATCACTGTTTAAGAAGAAGCCAATGCTGAGAGAAATGCATAGGCTGGCATTGCTGACCTCATTCTGAAAATAATAGTTGCCTGGCAGTCATGCTGCTTTTCGAAGTATTGGCTAAATCATGAATTGAATGCATTCTTCCAGCCAGTAAAGTCCAGATGAAATCCTTAGCTGTATACTTGTTCTAGATCAGTGACTTAGTAATTTATTGTTACGATTAAACCATCAAGACAACTATAAACAGAAGGGGCGGTCAGCAATGGCTACCTCCATATTCTCACAGCACGTGTCCATGAATGCTTAATGGATTTCGGTTCTCTTCAGGTACATGAACACATTCATGTTCTCTGTACATTTATATACATTAAGGGGATAATTGTACTACATTTAAGACCCATTCACACCACATCATCTCCAGACCAGACCGGATTGTTGTTGGACCCAAAATGAATCCTAATGTATACCTATGCTATTTTTGGCCTTTGTTCACACCAGCGCAGTCCCAGACCAGACTAGAAAAATACTGCACTGCAACTTAAGGCAGGTTCACAACATTTTGCGGACCAGATCTGAAGCAGAAAATGGTGTGAACCTGCCCTTAAAGGCATCTGCAGGCAGATAATCTGACTTGTAATACCTTTTGTCAAAACCAGGGGTATTTAACATAGTAAGGGCCAGTTCACACCACAAAGTCCACGTTCAGCCTCTGGAACGTAAGACGGGTGGCTCCCTGTGTTCAGGGGCGGGAGGGGGCATGGTGGTGCATTAAAGTCAGTGGCACCGCAGCCACGCAGCCCGCCCACAGTGCAATCGCCCGCACTCAGAACGCATGCCTGCGTTGCGGTCCAGTGCGATCTGCAAAAATAGTAATCGCAGTATTTTTGCAGATTGCACTGCACCGGAACACATGAACTAATGTGCCTGCGTTCTGGGTGTGGGCAATGGCATGGCTGAGGTGCCATTGACTTCAATGCACTGCCCTGCCCCTAAACACAGGGAGCCGGCAGGCTTGCGTTCCAGTGCGTTCCAGAGGCCGAATGCACTGGAACGCGGACTTTGTGGTGTGAACCGGGCCTAAAGGTGAGAGATCTGCAGTGTCATATAATTTGTAACGGTCTTCTGTCTTTCAGAGAATGCACATCATACGTAAAAGCTCCAAAGAAAATTAATAGAACTATAATAGCTGTTTAAGACAGTGACAAACATTGGCAAAATTATTTACATTAAGTTATATATAGTCCCCAAAATGATTCCCTTTAAAAGTAGTGATTCTTTTTGAATTTGCAGTAAGTCTTAGCACTGAAATGAATGCTGTGTGCTGTCAGACCTTAGGTCATATGATAAAAGGAAAACCTGCCAGGTTGCATTTTACCTTCACCTTTTACTGCTCAAAGGGCATAGAGCAATGAGGGCTACTTTCATGCCAGTGAGCCAAGTTAGAGTGACTGACAGTCTGCTGGTGTTATCAGAAGTTGTAGTGTTCAAGAGGAACAAATTAGCTCTTAAATGCAGTCAGATTACAAGGGGAATTCTAAGAAAGAGAAAATCTTTCTCTGTTCCCTCAGTTTGTTATGGAAATGTTATTACTCTTGTGGAAGTGTCATGGACACATTGAACATTTTATATATGTCTGTTCTAAGAGGAACAGTATGATGGTAAAACTGAAATGGATATTGGCTTGTTATGTTCATGCCTCTTAAAGTACTGTAAGATTAGGCTAGGGATCACATTTGGTATGTAGGTGGACATAATCTGTGCAAGCTGTGATATGGCAATTAGAGGGCAAAAAAAGGCACTTGTATTGCCTGTAGGCCTACTGCAGCTGATCTTTTCTGCGTGAAGGTGGCCATCTTGGTAAAAAAAAAAAACAGTTTTGTTCCTCATGCCAGAGCTGCCCCCCTATTGACTAGTCTAATGACTGGTGGTGTAATGTTTAAGAAGCAGCAGGAGAGATGAAGGAAGAAAAAGTTCACAGAATACATGAAGCAGAAGCAGAGAGGTGAGTGCATTGCTGGTTCTTAGGTACACCTTCCTCTCCAGCAAGGAGAACAGTGAGCAGCACAGTAGTACAGTAGCACCTTAGACCAGCAGGTAGAAGCAGCAGTTCTGTAGATGATCTCACACTGCAGATATTAAGCTACGAGGCTCAATGTACTTGTGTGCCTAGGCTTAGGAATTGCACTGCAGAATTAAAATTTCTAGATGTTCTCTAAAGGATATAAAATGTTTTTGAGTTCAGGTCTGTTTTAAAATTAATAGCAAAGTAGAGTTTAAACTACAACTAAAGGCTCCTGCATGCCTATCTAAACAAGTCCCAAATTCAGTTATTGTGTGATGCACAAGCATTATGAATGTAAAAAAAAAAAAAACGACCTGTTTCCTTCTCTGACTAAGTGAAATCACCATTCTTTTGTGTTTCACATGCTCAATTTTTATTATGTAAAAGTTAAGAACTTAGAAACAAGGAAAACAGAATAACATGAAGCCAATGTGGCACAGAGACATCACATTTTACATGGCAACACATGACACATTGAATAAAGCCAATACATTGGCGATTAACATCCCTAAAAGGACTTCTCTTTATAATAGGTGCTTGTAGAGAAAAAGAAAAAAATCTGGGCTCCGAACCCAGTAGAGATGACGCATAATAGGCACAGCACATTTTTTTAATGAGAGGCCATAGTTCTTTTGATGCCACAGAATATTTTTAATATTAAATAAAAATAGCATGGACAAAAATAAGATCTAAAAAATGAAAAAAGGGCCTCAGTCATAAAGGGGTTAACCTAATATTTTGTTGCACAACCTTTAGAGGCAATTACTGCACACAAGTGATTTCTGTAACTTATGTAATCGCATACGATTATCGTACGATAATCGTATGCGATCGACTTTTTGTACAACAATGGTAACGTGAATGTAGTGCCCGACCGATAGTACTGTACAATCGTACGACTTTTGACGGTCAAGCATGTTTGAAAACTTTGGTCGATCGTACGGTGTTCGCATGGTTGGTGGCGTTTCCATCCGTCAAAAGTCGTACGATTAACACTGCGCATGCGCAAACGAAAATAATTACGGTCAATTACCGCAAGTCGTCCAGGTTTTTTTTTTTAACTACCGCTGATTGAACCTTGCGATAATCGGGGCAGGATGTGGGAAAAGTTTTGTCCGATAATCATAAGGTGTATGGGCACCTTTAGCATCCATTCACACCTTTATTTTAGGTGTGATTAGGGATACCTGCATCAGGAACTTGCGATTTCCTGCAGTAGGAATCCCTAATCTGCTGTTTACAATCGGCAGCTGTCACCTATTCAAGTTAATGATTGGTGACAGCTACTGCATTTAGAAGTGGCTGAACCCCGACACACCGCATGTAATGGTATGTGATATGATTGCATGCAGTTAGGAATCGATCACTATCCCTGGATGCACAGCTCACTATCCCTGGATCAGCTACTCCTCTCAATGCTATTTACATTACTAACATACATTCAGAATAACTGTAGGTCCTTACATAGTTAATTTTGTTGTAACAAAATGTGATATTTTTCTGTGTTTGCTCTGTAATTGATTACATAATCTCGGTGCACATCCTGTGAAGACTTTTAATTTCCACTTTACATTATGCTTCATATTCCTAAAAAAATAAAAATAAACGTATAAAATAATATTCTTAAAGGGACCCTGTAGCCAGACCATTAATTTATTCAACAGATTTCCCATAAAATTATATGTGCAATAAATGTATTTGAGAGTATGTTCACACCACCTGCTGTGCTCATCCACGTGGCTGCTGATGTGCGTGTCCCTGAACAGTGCAGTCAAATAGAGAGTCCCACCGCACTCCTGATCGAGAAGCCCCTTTTATTTGCCTGATAAGGGGACCGGACAGGTTCCGAAATGTTGCCACACATTTTGATACGACCTGTGAGAATGAATAAAAGGATTTCGTTTTGAAGAAAACCTGGAGTGCTGGTGACCATTTTTCTGTTTTGCCTGAACAGTGCAGACACGCTTGATCGAGCCACTTTGCACTGTTTGTTTCTTTTTTTCAGAACTTTATTGAAATGTCACAAGTGACATTTCATTCAGTTGTATGGACTCCACACAGTGTGATACGTTTGTACCACATTTCTCTGCGGTGCACTTAAAATAAAGTACTGCATGCCATGCTTTTTTTTAAGTGCACTGCACAAGAGTGCAGTGGTGTGATCTAAGCCCATCTATGACATTAGGCATTCTATTTACCTGTAAAGCCTCCCTTGTGTAGACATCCAAAAGCCCTGAGACTGCTGCTGGGTGTGAAGTCAGCAGTCACGGAAGACTCAAGTACCACTCTATAGTATTCCCCTTAACTCGTTCCCTGGCTTCTAGATAAAAGGTTATGTAGGGAGGTGAGGGGTGCGGCAGAGCATCTTGGCCAGCACATACAGTAATTAGATTCCCAGAAGAGGCAAGGGCTATGATGTGCAAGGAGAGAGGTGGCTGTGCAAGTTCAGAGGCACAATAAAGTAAATTTTAAAAAATAATTTATTAACTGCATTTTTTAAATTTTATTTATTCTAAAAACGCACACCGTGCAAACAATAAGGTTGAACACGGTGTCCAGCATACAGTGAACATGGACAATTTGTAAGCCACAGAAAAGTAACTTTTCAGTTTCATACATAAAACAAACAAAATAAGTATAGTAAGATTGGAAGTGCTTCTCAATTGTCAGAAGTGACTGAAAATACAGATTTCTGGAAAATGTGTCTGCTTCTTTATTGTCTTAGGACTCTTTGTGGTGGTCAGTGGTCCCAAAAGGGGCCCTTGTTTTTCAGTGTAAGATAAAAGTTGAAAATTATCTTCTTGCTTTCAGCACCATATATTTTAAGGTTAGCAGTGTATAGGGAACAAACAGCAGTGTTTTCTCACGTCCCTTTTTTATTTGTGTTCTTATCGTTAGTCTGAAAATATTTAATCTGTGCCATCCCTTTAGCAATTGTATGCATGTGCAAGACTATGTGAACAGGTATGCATGTTTTATGCGCATTGGGATGCATTGCATTTGGGAATCCTATTCATTGCAGTGAGTTGTCCAACATGTGACGACCGCACCAAAGTTTGTGTACCTTTTTTTTTGTTTTTAAAGTAAGGTACTTTGTTCCATGCATTTTGGGGTGCTACAACACATAGGGGTTTTGCAGGTGTGTTTGGGGTGCCATTCAGAATGAATGGCACCACAGTGTGTCTGCTAAAAAAGAGTTTTTGTGTGCCGAGGGAATACTTGTGATTTTGTGTACGATCCACCAGTACACAGGTGTGAATGGGGGGGCTAAGTGTGCAGTGCCTGTCCCCTAGCGCAATGTTGTTGTGCCATAGCTTATGACATTCACAAAATAACTCATATGTATATCTTGTATAGGTTTTATTTCCTTTATGGTAAAAGTTGGTATTATGTGCTTTATTATCAGCCAGTATAAATAGCCATAAAAAATAGATTTTATTGTTGGATGTCGGTGCAAATCCTATCCAGCAACTGAATTACTATTTTTTTCAATGCATGAACATGTGTGCTCATAGCATCCAACCGTACATGTTCATGTATTAAGTAGTGTGCAGACACTACCAGAGACATCTTTATCAACGGCAACTGGCCATAAAAATTCAGCCTGGGTGATTCACTATTCCTCTGGTACCATTTAGCCAAGGGTGTCTGAATGCACCTCTAGACATAACAGTCATCACTTAAAATCCTCTGGATCAGCTGACAATCCTCTTATTTCTAGAAGTATTTACAACAAAGCGGTTAGCTTTGATGTAGCAATTGTCAGTATCATTACTAGTTTACAAAACACTTTTTCTGCTGAGATCACCTAATTACCCCTTATCTTATTTCTGTCCAAGAGTGGTGTAAATCTAAGTTGAGTTTGTAACAACAAAATTAGAAGGAATTTCGGTGTTTATTTTTAGGTGTGAAATGCAGATATGCTGCCCCGTATCCTGCCCAAGTGTCAGATCTCAACTGCTTCTTGTAATTTACAACTTTAAAGTCCTTTGTTTGACCAGGAGTCCAAAACATTTACATGATCAATATCTGCTGCTTCAGGGGAAGATTTTTTTTTTTTGCTTCTGCTGACAAGTGTGAATATATTGATTTGGCTATTTACTATTTTTATTCTGTTTCTTGCTAGTCAATAAGCAAGATCAAGAGCATACCACTTTTTTTGTATTGTTGCTTGTAGTTTGTTCTCAAGATACATTTTTGATTAATCACAAATGCACCCAGGGTCACAGAGAGCAAATGTGTTTGTGGAGTGTCAGCTAGGGCTGTCAGATAAATATCTTAAGCTCGGCCAGGGTTCATGCCACAGCTTCAGGCTTCGCCAAACGATTCCCCTTGTTGAGGAAGATAACAGCCACGCTACAGGCAATGGAGAAGTTTTGCTCGCTGAAAGGGCTGACCTTGCTCCTTGTATCTTCAGGCAGGTGAAATGGGTTATTAAGCGACAAATAGTAATTTAAAATGTATATATTAAAAGTCCTGATTAACCAATTTTCACTGCAGAAGATCAGTCATAAGCTTTGATGTAATATGCTTTAAGGGAAAGAACATATTTAAGTCCATTAAACTTGAAAGTTATTTAATATAGTAATGACCAGTTTACTTGTTGCACAATACTATGTGCCTACTCTCCTTAGCATTGCCACATCTCTTTTATGTCAGTGCAGTACCACTGATGGAACCAGAGCAAAGTAGGTTCCACCAACTGCATGTTACAATGAACTCATTTAGAAAGTTAAAAGTCAGTACAGAAGTGTATATTTCACAGCTATGTTTTTCCAAACAGGTAGTATTGGTCTATCCAAACTTTCAACATTTTCATGAATCAATCTTTCTGGCAGCTTTTATATTTCTCTATGTACTCTTTCCATCTCCATGCACCCAAACTCTTAGTTTTTTTTGTTTTTTTTGAATGTTTCTAAAATCCATCTAAATCCACTGTCACGTAACCCCCCCGCCAGCTCCCTCCTGCATTACTTTTTCATGTAGCAGCCGACTGGTGATCAGAAGTTCATCCCTTCACTCTTCACTGCTCAACAGACCAGCCTTGCTACCATCCTTCATCAGGAATTTTCAGGACCCTGTGAAGACTTCTGGTAGGGCCCATTGTTGGATATTTGTGGCAACTAAAGGACAGTGCCCATGCTGCCAACAAGAGACATGGGCACTGAAGACTGTACTCTCACTCTTGCTCTACTGGGCAGAAACGATGCCTGCGACCCAGTACATTACGTGACCAGAATTATAGGCAAGTAATTGAAGCTTTCTTTTTTTTT
>NW_017307234.1:5535-71892 GCF_000935625.1 Nanorana parkeri | reverse complement strand
TTTTTATAATAAAAGTATTACATTAGGTACCTGGATTGGAGTGGGGAGTCCAGGTATAATACAGTCCATAAACCCATCGCACTTGGAACTGCTGTTCCAAAATAGTATAGTGGGTGCTGCGGCTGTCGACGAATGGCAACCGTCTCAATCACAAGTAGAAATATAGACAACGGCACTCAAATAGTAAATCAAATACATCTATTTATTGACGTATGAGCAGCATAGCATGATACACTGAGTGCAAAGTTTTGGGGTCTCACAGGATCCCCTTCATCAGTCAGAACAAGTGAGTCCAGGTATAATGATCCCTTACAGTCCGGCTTTCGCCCCCAACACTCCACTGAAACTGCCCTCCTAAAACTCACTAATGACTTGCTAACAGCTAGAAACAATAGCCACTACTCCTTTCTCTTGCTATTAGACCTTTCTGCTGCTTTTGACACAGTTGACCACCCACTGCTCCTCAAAAAACTCCACTCGCTTAGCCTACAAGACTCTGCTCTCTCATGGTTCTCCTCCTACCTATCTAAGCGCTCTTTTAGTGTAACCTACAAATCTACATCTTCCTCGCCTCTTCCCCTGTCTGTTGGTGTCCCCCAAGACTCTGTCCTTGGACCCCTTCTCTATCTACACCTCCTCTCTTGGTCAGTTGATCACCTCACATGGCTTCCAGTATCATCTCTATGCTGATGACACTCTAATATATCTCCTCCACTCCACAACTCACCTCCTCAGTCTCCTTACGTATCACTAACTTACTAACTGACATATCAGTCGGGATGTCACAAAATTTCTTAAAGCTCAATCTTTCAAAAACTGAGCTCATGGTATTCCCTCCTACCTGCAACCCCCCTCTGTCAATCCCTGCACTGGCTTCCAATCGCCCAAATGATAAAATTCAAAATAATAACCACTTACAAAGCCATTCACAACTCAGCCCCAGGTTGCATGTCCAACCTTGCCTCAAAGTATCACCCTAACCGCCCCCTACGCTCCTCCCCAGACCTCCTGCTCTCTAGCTCTCTTGTCGAATCCTCCCATGCTCGCCTCGCTAGAGTCTCCCCCATTCTTTGGAACTCTTTACCCCAACCTGTCCGTCTATCTCCTACTCTGACTACCTTTAGGCGATCCCTTAAGACTCCTCTCTTCAGGGAAGCTTATCCGACCTCAACCTAACCACTAAAATATCACTTTCTCAAACCATTCATCCCCACACAGCTACCTCCTCATGTATTACATGCTCCTCCCTTTTAGATTGTAAGCTATCACGGGCAGGGCCCTCCTTACCATCTTGTCTTAAATTGTAATTGTAATGTCTTCCTTATATTGTAAAGCGCTGCGCAAACTGTTGGCGCTATATAAACCCGGTATAATAATAATGTCTGTTAGCCAGTTTGCAACTCTCTATCCAGTAAGCCTGGATCTATTAATTATTTCCACGTGTCTTTCGTTAAAGTCAACATCTGTTATATATTTTTTGTCATATTCTCAGTTTGAATTGTCGAAGTTTGTAAGACGTTTACATTAAGCACTCAACACCAGTACTGCAGTGCTAATCCAGAATTTTTAAAATGTTGTGTAGATAGGTCTTCATCATTCCATAGAAATAAATGATCTCTCCCCATTTGTCTCTCTGAAAACATAAATGAATAGGGGAGATGTGTGCATGTTCTCTCATTGCAAGAAAATACAGAAAAATGTGTTTAACAAGCCAATTACCATTCTGTTAGTAGACCAGTAAGGAACCATTTAGCTAGCTGTTGACTGAAGCTCAAACTTGTGTTACTACTAATGATAAGAAACCACTATGTGTACCTAGGCATAAAATTAGTGGTTTTACTGCCTTATGAAGTAACTTAACCAGTAATCTATTTGAAGTCTGTATTGCCAATAATAGATTAAAGTTTTTCCTTTAATCAGATGTCTACCAGAGCTCCATTTTATTGTAGCTTTTCCTAATAAAACCAGCTTTCCCAAATAACTCTTTCATACCCAGTTCAATTCACACATAACAAGACAATCCATCCGAGGAGACAATTCTGCAGTACAACATTATAGACAGGGAAATTACCACTAAACCCAAGGAAAACAACACTGCTTTACAAACAGATACCTATTTGTTCTTAATTAATTCATGTTTGGTTTACTGTTTTCAAGCAGAGAGTGTCAGACTAGTGCAGAGATTGTGTTATTGATTTTGAAATACAAGCAATGCTGAGGAAAACGCAGTGTAGGTTGCATGAATATATAGCAGTGATAGGATCAGAGAGGTCAGAGGGGTGTTTTAGAGCTCACAGAGAGAAGTGTTTCTGAATCTAGTGTTGAATGTGTACCTAACAATTTCATTCATGGTTTCAAAGAATAAAAAGTATGACAGGTAAAGACTCAAAACAACCCAGCCTATAAAAGTTGAGAGCAGTTTTCAGACTGTAAATAATTTAAGTATATCCGTATTTACACTTCTTTTTAAAGCCAAAGTTCAGGTAAACCACTGAATACGCAGATGAATTGTATATATATGAGAGCTGTTTACCTGCCAAAAGGATTTGTGTTAATATCCATCCAGTGCTGAGATTTACACAGTTCTGCCACACAGCAAAAACCTGCCTGGCACGGTAAGGGAAATTATCCTTCTCTGCTGTAGTCTCACTTTCACTTGTAGGTCTCCTCCACATCCCTAACCTGTAACTTAGCACAACTGCAGCAACACAGTTGTTACATTATTGAAGATAAGGGATATTGGGGAGAAAGAAAATCTCAAACATCTAAGACCAATAAGTTCACATGAAAGTGGTCATCTGCCATAAAGTGCACTGAGGTGCAATGGCATCTCAGAGGAGCAGCGGCCTGTTGAAATTAGAGTAGTGAGTGCCTGTTGAAGCATCACTATGCCAGCCCCTCCTCACAGAGAGCACACTCAAATTAGCTGTGTGATGGTGGTGTAAGGTACACAGTGCTGTAGGCTTGACTCTCATGTTTATGGCTGAAATGTGCACATGAAAACAAAGTTAATATAGGATTCAGGACAATCAAACTTGGTCTAAACCTGTGAATTCAGAGAGCCAGTGCAGGTTGGTTATTATAGAATGCTACAGCATAGCTTCTCCTTTTTTAAAACATGCATGAGTACCTTCAGATACCCCTTTTTTGCCATCCTTCTGGCTAAAGTATTATCTAAGTGAGTCTTATTTATAGAAAATAGAGTAAATAAAAATGTAGGTGTTGCCAATAGCAATCCATTGATTTCCTTTTTTAGTAGGAGAATAAAAAATGAGAACTCCTTATAGACCTATGTCGTCTTTGCTCTAATTTTTAAAGATCGGCTCCAATGTACAGTATATCGCATATGTAGAATTTAAGTGTGGTCATAGACAGATGTCTTATTTAAAAATGAGGGTCCATGAGACATATGCCCAATCTCAAACAACTGTAAATGTTGCTCCTTCTTCTCCCTCTTTGACAGTGACCTGGTGTGAACTGAATTGTAGCCACACTAAAAGGAATAAACAGGTCTACAATAATGTAATTTCACTTCCTTATGTGTACTGTCAGTACAGGTCACACCATAGTAGATGAAGGAGCACCTCAGCAATACATATTTGTATAATGCTGATATCTGCAAAGCTGGTGTGTGTGTGTGGTATTTGTATAATGCTGATATCTGCAAAGCTGGTGTGTGTGTGTGGTATTTGTATAATGCTGATATCTGCAAAGCTGGTGTGTGTGTGTGGTATTTGTATAATGCTGATATCTGCAAAGCTGGTGTGTGTGTGTATTTACTTCTGGTTATTTGAAATAACGTATATTCACCTAAATTTACTCGGTTACATCTACACTGCCCCATGGAATGTTAAGTACAAAGCAGCCATGTATTTCTACTGTAAGATCTGACGGGATGAGTAGTCTGCTTAAAGCTGAACTCCAGCCTTCCTTTCCGTCTTGCTCATTAAACAGACTCCTCTCCTGTACTGAAATTGATGACTTTGATTTCGCACTTTGAGCTTCTCATATCTCAAAATTTGCTGCAGCATTTCAGCCCACCTAATTTCCTGGTTAGAGGAAGTCCAGCATCATCTAGCCCTTGCCACTTGAAACATGCTTTCCTTAGCCCTCCCCTTTTATTCATTGGATTTCAGTTCTTTCAATTATGAGGGGTCAG
This sequence comes from Nanorana parkeri, assembly GCF_000935625.1. Lineage (NCBI taxonomy): Eukaryota > Metazoa > Chordata > Amphibia > Anura > Dicroglossidae > Nanorana > Nanorana parkeri. Next base: position 67,733 of record NW_017307234.1, on the reverse strand, counting down.
CATTACATGTGTGAATTACCAAGAGAGGTCTGCATGCAAATGCTGTCTGTCTAGGAACGCCCACTCCTCCAGAGAAACACCCGCATATCAAGGCATTTTGATATTTGAATAACAATAATAATTAGTTATCTCGTAAATTGCATCAGCATTTTGATGCAGGAGCAAAGGAGGGGAGAGAGAAGGCAAAGTATAAGCAGATTAAACTTCAGCTGTTGTACTCGTTGCTTTAGAATGTATTTATTTTACGGTGGAGATTTACAAATAACAGTACAAGATGTACTCCAGTGCCTCATTTATATTTGTAATTTAGCATGAAGTATTCTATATTGGAAATGAAGTAGCCTGCTGCTTAGCGCAACACAATTGCTGCCTTGAAAGTATCTTGTAAAGCACCATTCCCATTATCTTGACACTCTTCTGATACGAGGAAGACACATTTGTGAATATGATAACAAAATTCTGTTTAATTTAGAAACCTTTTTTTTCCCCGTTTATCTAGTTATACTTTCTGTTAGAATGTAGAACTCTGAGACTAAGCCCAGTGCAGTTCATTACAGCACTTAGGTGTTTGTTAGAACAGACGGCAGTGATAAGGCCATGTATAGTACATAGTACCTGCAGAGCACAGAAAATCTGTCTCTGTTTTGTAGTGCTAAAGGCAAAACCTTGTGTCATATGGTACCGCATAAATAAATAAGTTCTCTGTAGATTTGGGCACTTGTTATGCACCCAAAAGAAATGCCTTTGCTCCCTTCCATTCTGTCCGATCATCTCAACATGTTTCTTGGTATAGCTTAATGAAGTTCTCACTATCACAGGTAAATCATTGCAACTAATTAGATATCATGATGGTAGCAAAAACATACATTAAAAAAAGAACACTTCTATCACAAGCTTCCATTACATCTCTGAGAAATGAGGGATCTTGAATATTTTACATTCCACGCACAAGTTCATCTCAAGATATATTTTGGATGTGAATATTTCAAGAGAATACATTTGTTGCATGTAAATGCATTCTACACTGTGGCCAGTTAACCAAGACCATCACTATAGGGTTTTTTTTATTTACATTCTCAGATTGTATTATATAGCTTAGTTGTGGCCTTTATGCTTTTTGTGCTTTATTACCCAAAACGATTTCTACCCAAAACGAATGATTTTAATGTTGGTTGAGTCATATGCTGAACCTTATACCTTTCAAGCACACCTGCTGTGAGATATCACCAGCAGAATTGAAGTAAAATGATGGTATTGCGCTTCTTCCTAATACTACTAGCAAACAAATTATAAGTCTGTCCAGCTTTTAGTAGGACTATATTCAGACATCATGCTACCCTAGACACATGAGGGTGATGGGAATCTTCTGTGCAGACTCCTGCCTTAAAGTGACACTAAACTCAGGAGTTAATTCTTAAAAATACATTCATGTACCTGAAATATTAACAATACTGGACCCTATTTGTGTATCATTCGGCCTTAGATCCTCAAATTGTCTCTGAATTTGTTCCAACACTGAAGTAGCCACTGCTCCAAATTCATCCCTGTGATGGCTTACAATCTCTATAGAAATTAGTAAACTAAACATGAGATTGTAGTCCATCACAGGAGTGAGCTTAAAGTGGTGGCTACTTTACAACACACACAGGGATCATGGGAAACAAAAGTAGTCACCCTCCAGAAGGAAGGACAGTGTCAGCACCAATTCAGACATGATTTGAGGGTCTACAGCTGAGTGATACACAAAAAAGATACATTTCTGTTGATAGTTAAGGTACTTGAATGCATTTTTAAGATTTAACTCTTGAGTTTGTCCCTTTAAGCATGTGTTTATTTGCAAAAACTATAATTGCCTTAATGAAGGCAACATACTATCTGTCTTATATTTAAAGATAATATTCAACTATAAAGACCACAACTGATGGAGGGTTGCTACAGAGTATTCAGATTTCTGTTCGAGTACCTCCTTCCACTAGAATCTCTATGTTTATATTCTCACACGTCTGACCATCTGTTAGATATCAATAAGTCTCACTATCACAGGTAAATCATTGCAACTAATTAGATATCATGATGGTAGCAAAAACATACATTAAAAAAAGAACACTTCTATCACAAGCTTCCATTACATCTCTGAGAAATGAGGGATCTTGAATATTTTACATTCCACGCACAAGTTCATCTCAAGATATATTTTGGATGTGAATATTTCAAGAGAATACATTTGTTGCATGTAAATGCATTCTACACTGTGGCCAGTTAACCAAGACCATCACTATAGGGTTTTTTTTATTTACATTCTCAGATTGTATTATATAGCTTAGTTGTGGCCTTTATGCTTTTTGTGCTTTATTACCCAAAACGATTTCTACCCAAAACGAATGATTTTAATGTTGGTTGAGTCATATGCTGAACCTTATACCTTTCAAGCACACCTGCTGTGAGATATCACCAGCAGAATTGAAGTAAAATGATGGTATTGCGCTTCTTCCTAATACTACTAGCAAACAAATTATAAGTCTGTCCAGCTTTTAGTAGGACTATATTCAGACATCATGCTACCCTAGACACATGAGGGTGATGGGAATCTTCTGTGCAGACTCCTGCCTTAAAGTGACACTAAACTCAGGAGTTAATTCTTAAAAATACATTCATGTACCTGAAATATTAACAATACTGGACCCTATTTGTGTATCATTCGGCCTTAGATCCTCAAATTGTCTCTGAATTTGTTCCAACACTGAAGTAGCCACTGCTCCAAATTCATCCCTGTGATGGCTTACAATCTCTATAGAAATTAGTAAACTAAACATGAGATTGTAGTCCATCACAGGAGTGAGCTTAAAGTGGTGGCTACTTTACAACACACACAGGGATCATGGGAAACAAAAGTAGTCACCCTCCAGAAGGAAGGACAGTGTCAGCACCAATTCAGACATGATTTGAGGGTCTACAGCTGAGTGATACACAAAAAAGATACATTTCTGTTGATAGTTAAGGTACTTGAATGCATTTTTAAGATTTAACTCTTGAGTTTGTCCCTTTAAGCATGTGTTTATTTGCAAAAACTATAATTGCCTTAATGAAGGCAACATACTATCTGTCTTATATTTAAAGATAATATTCAACTATAAAGACCACAACTGATGGAGGGTTGCTACAGAGTATTCAGATTTCTGTTCGAGTACCTCCTTCCACTAGAATCTCTATGTTTATATTCTCACACGTCTGACCATCTGTTAGATATCAATAAGCAATTCCAGCAAAAAACATTCACCTCAGTTAGTAACTTTGTGGCTTAGTGCTTCCCCAAGGCCAGAAGTTCCTTATGATAAATGTGGCCTTGTCTTGAAGAGAGTGCCACTTCCATTGCAGCCTAGTTAGATTTGGTGGGGACACAGTTTTTAAAGAGGAAATCTTGACTAATACCATGTTTATTTTACAACAGAAACTAGATTTTTACTTTGTTAAAAACACACACAAAAAAAAACACCACCAGGGACCTAGTTGTCAGGCGAAGTTCTAACACTATGAAAATCACTCACAGATCCATGATACTTAAACTTGTGGGACAAAAAAAAATTCTGTAGTTACTTACTTTGCAGTGCCAAGAATTAAAAGTAAATATTCCAGTACATTTTTCAAGATGGTGGTCTTGCCTTACACATGAAAGATTTGTTTTATTAGGAGGCCATGTTTTAATAATATACTTTTAAATTGCTAAATAACTAGGTGAGCCGTGGGTTGTACACCTGATTTCCAGGCTCAGAAAGGACAAGGACTTCTGCTTTTTTGGAACTGTAATCACATTTTTATAGACATGCTGATTTTATTCAAGTTTCCTAATTTTTTTAAGGTAAATAGATCCACTCTGCTGGAAGCAAAGAAAGGATGTCACTCCAGTGACAACAGTGTATGGTCAGCTTTAGCCTCACTCTGACATGTTTCACCCAGAAAGGGCTTAATCTCTATTACAGAATTTCTCAACTTTTTTAACATGAATGAACCCTAAAAATAACTTTTCGGTTTCAAGGAGCCCCTACTAATAACTACTATGTCTGTTGCTCATGGCATTTTAGCATGAACATTAACTTGCAGTTTAAGAATGAATAGAAGAATAAGTAATGTAGTGTATTTGGCATCAAAAGCTGCTCTATACAACAAGATCATTTTTAGCAATATTAAATAATGAAAGAAATAATAATGGCCAAAAAGAATTACAGACAGTATAAATTGTAGTGTTCCCTTACATTGGTTTACAAGTAATCACTGACATTGGTGGTCATTGAAATACTCCCTTACATTGGTGTTCAGTGGAGAGAGGCTCCCTTAGATTGGTAATCAGTGGGAGAATGTCCCCCTTACATTGGTGGTAATTAAGAGTGGAAAAAATGCCTCCCTACAAACAGCTAAAAGATCATTGGTGTCAAGAGTTACATAATGGAGAGTAAGAAATTGCTGATTGTGTAAGGAATCCCTAGCAACTATGAAGGGGATCGGACTTTCTGTGATCTTGTCCTAGAACAATGGTGTGAGCTTCATTGGCTGGTACCTGTAGCCACAAAGACAGGTGGACTGCAGGCTTATGAGCAGTATCTTCCGTTGGTATTGTGAGATGCACTCTGCTATTTATAAAAACTGGAGAACAAAAGGAACAACCATTTAAGTATCACGTTTCAGATAAATAAATAAATTGGGTCTCTGTGGGCTACAGTTCCCCATTTGCTCATTGTCCCTGCTTATATGTAGCTAGTTTTGTGCTTTTGCCTTATTTAACCTTACTATGCATCTGTCTTTCTAAAGTTCAGGGTACACACAAGGCACGTTGCCAATAACAGCCAGTTAGCATTGATCCAAAGGTGCCTACAGACATTAGAGAACATTCACCCTTTCTGACAGTTTACATGATGAGAAAGCCACCAGCTGCAATTAATTTTACCTGCTGATCTCTACTGAACATAGTTGCTTGTACACAATCATTAATTAGAAAGATCATTTGTGTGTGCAAGGATGATCTCCATCTAAAGTCTGGAGATATCTTGACTTTTGGAAAGATCAAAGTATATGTGCACAAAAAGCAAATATACAGAATCGACAGCACTGCTCTCAGGCTCTACCTGGTGCGTAAGCAGCCGTGGGTCCTCAGGGCCAGTCGAAATTGTCTCTTCCCCTGGTTGTACATTTTAGATGAAAAGGAGAGGCTGCACCACCGCTGTTTGGTTTTCGACTAAACATTATTCCACAAGTGTTAACATCTCACTGGACACAGGCCCTTTCTATTAAAAGCAATTGTCGTGAGAAGTCAGAGAAATTGTTTGTTATGTTTTATGTTATAGATAAGTTTTTGTTGACCATTGTTATACTTATTACAGGATTGTTTGCATATCCCCTGTGTACATTACATCAGTCCCTAAAGGAGGCGGTTGTGTGCTGCTGTGTCTCCATATCCACTGTTTCTACTCTAACACCCTCCCGCAAAAGGCTAACTGTTAGGCCACGGCTGTGGACAGGGATTCCTATGCTAATGAATGATTTGAATGCTCCTCCAGGCTTATTTGTTATCTTTCTATGGCCATGGTATTACCTATCACTTCGCCCTAACCATCCCCATGTCGACCTTTTATGAGAGTCATCTCATGGAATGTTAAAAGGCTGCGCTCCCCTCAGAAGCACAATATGGTGCTCCCGCATCTGAAGCGCCTAAAAGCTGATATAGCAGTATTGCAAGAAACGCATTTACAGGAGGCAGATTTCATCCATTTACGTAAATACTGGATGGGAGAAGTAGTAGGATCCACTTCCATCTTAACCTCCAAGATGTTTGGCGAATGGCCCACCCTCTTGAGAATTAGTTCACCCACCTGGTACACGACAGCATGGTGCGCCTAGACTATTTCTTTTGCTCCGCTGACCTTGAGCAGCTGACTCAGAAATACACGATAAAGTGATACCGGATCATGCACCCATCTCGCCCTCGATTTAACGCTGCCCCGCGTGTTACCAATGCACACATGTGGCGTTTTCCCTCTTATCTAAGCTCACAGGACGACATTCACCAATTCCTGGTCTCCTCCTGGAGGGAATACTCGTCCTCTAACAGCCAACATGAATCTCAGCCAACCTTATTCTGGGAAACGGCTAAGGCTTACATGAGGGGGAAAATAATGGCCTATGTAACAGCTTACAAAAAGCGAACGTTGCAAGGATATAAAACGGCGAGCATAGCGCTGCGCGAGGCGGGTGCTATTATCCAAGGCATCTGCCCAAAATCGAACGGCTTGGACAAATGCCAAGAGCCAATTCGACCTATGGGCACACAGGCAGGAAATGTCCAGTTCCTCTCACTACAGCTACACAAATATGGAAATAAAGCAGGGAAACTTTTAGCCAAATTAGCGAAAGGACGCTTCCATCCTACTCGCATTTCTAGCCTCCAACAGCCTACAGGTACCTTAACACAGAATCCGATACAAATTAATAAAACACTAGAGGATTTTTATAGATCTCTGTATTCTGGAGATGCATTCGATAGTGGGGCGGCTAATCGCTTCCTGGCATCGGTGAACCGACCCTGCTTATCCCATGATCAACTGCACTCTCTAAATGCAGACATATCTCAGGAGGAAATAACCTCAGTCATTAAAAATCTAGTTACGAGTAAAGCTCCGGGGCCAGATGGTTATACCACTGAGTTTTTTTAAATCTTGCAGGAGGATATTGTGGAACCTCTACACTCCATGTTTTCCTCGGTGTGGGGGGGCTCCCCATACCCGGCAACGGGAAAAGAGGCAAACGTCAAATTACTACCTAAGGAAGGGAGGGACCCTACGAATCGTATAGACCAATTTCGCTCCTAAATGTAGACGCCAAAATCCTCTCTAAAATAGTAGCAAATAGGCTAGCGGATATTCTGCCGACCCTGATTCAGCCATCGCAGGTGGGTTTTTTCAAGGGCCGCTCGGGCGTGACAAACCTGCGGAAAGTATTGGTGGCACTGGAGCATGCTCGATCCAACCCCTCGCTAGACTCCACCATCATCACTCTTGACGCCGAGAAAGCGTTTGACAACGTGAATCTGAGATGGCTGTTCAGGGTACTAACAGAATTTGGCTTTCAGGGACGAGTCTTCTCTTTTTTCGAACAAATGTATGCCTCCCCAAATGCCAGGATACTGACCCAGGCGGCACTGTCAAAGCCTTTTAACCTGGAAAAGGGAACAAGACAGGGATGCCCTCTGTCCCCTCTGCTGCTCAATCTGTCCCTAGAACCACCGGCAGTTCATATATCGCACTCGGATGCTTTTCATGGTATTAAGGTGGGCAAAGCAGAGCTTCGCCTGGCAATGTTTGCAGACGATGTCCTGCTGTTCACCTCCCGCCCAAGCGAAGATGCCCTGCTCATTCGCAATATGATAGATCACTTCACAACTTTCTCGGGACTCCGGATCAATTTCCTGAAAAGCGAAATCCTTCCTCTGTCAGGAACAGCGGGGGTGGATGGGCACGGAGTCATGAGGGTGGCACAGCAGCACATAACCTACTTAGGTGTAAAGGTGGGTAAGACTCCCTCCTCTCTCTATAATCTCAATTATCCCCCTCTAATACAAAAAATTTGCAAAGAATTGGATATGTGGAGAGATCTTCCACTGTCACTCTTCGGGAGAATTCAACTCATCAAAATTATAAGTTTCGCAAAGCTGCTATACTCATTAAAAACTCTCCCCTTACTGTTGAAATTGACTGATGTCGCTTGTTTGAATAGAGCTATGTCAACTTTCATCTGGCAAACCAAACGGCCGAAAATTTATTTTAAGAAACTGTGGCTCCCGAAGGGTGAGTGGGGAACCAATCTCCCAAATATTAAACTATACAATATGGCCTGTTAACTCTGTCATGCACTGGACTGGCTATCCGATAGCTCAGTTTATTCCAATACCCATTTGCGGGCGGAGCTAATCACCCCGTGGGATCTTAAAGCTGTCCTCCATTGCAGACTCTCCTCCTTACCCCTAACCATTCGACACATCTTTTTGATTAGGGACACGATTACTGTATGGCGAGAAGTTAGGAAATCTCTGAAACTTTCCTTATATATGTCCTCCCAATGTCCCATACTGGGCCACCCCTCATTCGTTCAAGGCTTGGGATATTCAGCATTCCACAAATGGAAGGAGAAGGGTCTCCATTACTGGAAGCAACTATTTCACCCTCAAACATTTGCTCCTTACTCCTCCAGGGACCTGATACAACAATACCGTATCCCTCCCCAGGACTTTCTACACTTCCTGCAGCAGAAGACCACATGGCACAGCTTTTCTGGAAAGCCAAGGGCCATTTTCTCTTCATCATTTCTGGATGTACTCATATCGAGCAAATCTTATTCCATATCAACAGTGTACCCAAAACTACAAGCCTTATTCCTTCCGCCCCTCTCAAGGTTAACTATGAGAGGATGGTCAAGGGACTTTGAAGACCCGGATTTGCTTCCTAAAATACTCACGGGTTATACCAAAACGAGATCACTAATAACAAATGAAACTTGGAGGGAGACCCAATTTAAAATATTACATTGGGCCTATGTACCTTACTTTATCCCAGCAACAACTTACACTACACCACGCCAACCAACCTCTATTTGCCCTAAATGTGGACTGCAATGCCCGACTCTACACCACTGCTTCTGAGGTTTCGAACTTCTGGAAACAGGTTCTATCATATGTGAAAACCATCGTTTCATGGCAACCTGACCTGGATTACTCCTTGTGCCTCTTTGAATATCTAGAACATCCTAATGAACAACGAAGCCATACCAATTATAAAGGCTTGGACTGTGTGCACATTTGTCTCCTAGTGGCTAGGAGATGTCTCATGAGACACTGGAACGCCCCATCAGTCCCAAAGATACAGGAACTTATCAATGACCTGACAGCATTACTAGCCAAGGAAAGAATGGATGCCGAAATGCACAAGGATGCTCATCATACATCATCCTTTTTCAAGAGATGGAAACATTTTATTGTAAACACCTTCACTGAAATAGAGGTCACAAACCTGGTTCGGCCCTTCAGGTATACTAAGTGGTACCTGGAGGCAGATGTGTCGAATGCACTGGGGAGTCTGCGATTAGCTCAGGATTAGAATATTTCATTCCGGCTTGATATTCGGCCTGGACTTCGCCTTTAGACATTTCTGTATTTATACATTGTATGTCACTGAAATGCGATAGGTTGTGTAGAGAGATGGCAGCACTCCTAACTTGACACTTCTACTTTGACGCACCTTACAAATATGATGTTTACTATATTGGGATATGCACCTTTTATGTAACCTGCATATAATAGCTTTGTTTTTTTATTCTTTTTCTTTTATATTGAAAAGAAAAAATCAAATAAAATCTTGCTTAAAAAAGAAAGAAATTGCCCGGCCCTTGCTTTCCACGTATATATCTAAAACCAATTACTAACATCTGAGATAAGCTTTAACATATCGGAAGTCGTTTTCAATATTTTAAATCTGCAGCATTCGTAAAAATAACACCTGGTGATCCTGCCATGCAGGTCCTTTTTCAGGCATGTCCTTTAATAGGGTAAAATATGCTGCTCTGTACCTGTCTACCAGTTCTGCTGCTGTTTTGTGGCCCTGTCACATGCTTTAAAATGTGAGTACAAGTGGCCATTTCAACACACATTATGACGGCATGGTCCACTGTTGTCATCACCAGGAAACAACCTGCACTAAGAAATGCTATGCAGTCATTCTTGGAGTGCATACGTGTGGACAGGAAGTGGATGCAAAGAATATGCAGGAAATCAACAGTGCCGGTATGTTACAAAGGGTAAACCTAAATTTAAAAAAAAAATAATGGCAATAGTTCATAATGCCCGTGCTTTAGCACACTAAATGTATTTTAGGTTATGGTTTATTACTTTAAAGAAGAATTTTCCTTTCAGTGGACAGTATTTTACTTTTCTTCATTTATCTCTCATTCGCCCCAAGATTAAATGTGCTTGTAAAGGCACAGTGTGGGTCAGGCCAGGACACAATAGGCCTCTCCTCCCTGTATCCCAACTGCATTCTAGGGCATGGTGAGAAGATGGTCAGTGAAATCTATGGCTTCAGAATGTTGCAGGCTGGGCATTTTTAAATCTGTTTTTCTGCCCCAAAGGGTATTTTGAGATGTACATGAATTTACTTGTTAGGCCTCCCAAGTGTTATAAGTGCATTTATGATTGAAGTGCCATATGTAGCCCATCCCTGCTGCTTTGGTGAAGCTATTTGTGGGTAAACACTATCTATACCTGAACTGCTTATCGTTTTATTAATCTGTATATGTAGTATATGTGTGAAACTTTTTTCACTGCCTTGCACATCTTTAAAAAAATAAACACTTTTATTCGCATTATCCCTCGGCAGCCAGCGCTCTCGTCTTCTCTTCGGTTTGATGATTGTGGATGGGCCCTCACAATGCAGGAAGTTCGGGCCAAAATCAATGAGCAGGTCCCAGCATATAATCTTCAATGAGTACATGGTGCAGTACTGTTCTAGTACCTGCTGCTGCTTGTTAATGTGTTCTTTTAATTATAGAAGTGTATGCTTCGTTTCATATGAACCTATTTAATTTATTATATGGTTTAAATTTGTATGAAGTGTTGAATTGTCTACTAAAATCACAAACATTGGGGGAGTGGTCTTTCCAGAGGATGATGGTACTTTCTGGATTGTTTGGACTTTAAATATTCATCTTATAGACATGTTTCTGACTGTCCATGACACTAGTGGGCACTGCTATTGTCATAGGATTGCCACCTGATTTGTATTTTGTAAAGAAGCATGCACCAGACATTAAGCAGCCAGGCTTGACAAAGGTTTCCCTTCGAAACCTTGCCTTTATGTTTATATTGCATTGATTAATAAACATGAGTGTGTCTGCACTGCAAAGTGTGTGCAGCTGCTCAATTCTACTAGTATACAAGGGGTCAAGAGAGTCCCCTGGGAACAGCACTGCACCACATGCCTGCATGATTGTGGTGGACCCATGGGGTGTGGCTGTAAAGTTAAGTATTTTTTTATTTCATTATTACTCTTTGTGCAAAGATTTTTTTGGTGGAATTATAACTCATATTATACCTTGGTTTGGGAGCGTTCTGGGACTTATTGGGTTCTGGTAGTATTTGTTCTATTCATCATACGGTTGAGGCATAAGAGGGGGGACATGTTCCTGTGGACAGTTTTTAGCTGCCTGCAAACAGCAAGGTATAGTGTTTGTTGACATCACTTTTTGATGATAAAAACATTTGTCATGCCGAGCTCTGATTAATGTATTGATGTGTACAGATAATGCGATGTATAGACGATTCAAATGTGTTTCCTTAGATGTTGTTTTCTCTGGAGCCGCCACAGTTTGCATTTTGTACAGAGAAGCGTTCATAACAGCAGGCATATGATTAGCACAGAAATTAAATACCCTATGAAGTCCATCCACTTGCTTCACAAACACATTGTATTCAGCATTCTCTCAGACACAGGGGCTGTGTTGCACACATAAGGATTCTAGATATTGTTATGTAAATTAACACATAATGCACTTTAATGCATCCCTTATTGATAGATGCTCTTAGCAGTACACACAGATGTATTCCAAGCAGGAAAATAACAAAGCCATGTAATCATTGAAAAGCTTCAGATTTTATGCTCCCGAGGACTTCCTAATTGGACAGGTAACTTGTGACCACTTATTACTGAGATTTTAATAAGACTGCATGACACAAGTGAGCCTTTTTAAAAGGAACACTGCCTAGAGTGTTTTTTTTTTTCATTTTCTTTAAAGTGAATCTGTTACTAAGAAGAAAAAAAAAGTGCCTGGAAATATAGGAATATATTAGATAACATGATTCTGTCAGTATCCTGATTAATGTTACAGTGCAGTACAAATTAATTGTAGCCATGGCTATTTGGAATAATCATCTAAAGTGTCAAGGCACAGTGCAGTGATGAGGGTTGTAGAGGTACTCGCAGACATTACGGCTGGATAGGGCAAATATCTCAAGTCCAATGGTGGCCTCCAAGTGAGCAATCTTGCCGCTGTGGGGTGAAACAGTTGATGTTAGAAAGCAGTTGCCCATATGATAATGCAGTATTGTTTGTCCTGCTCCACCCATGACCTCTATATAAAGTACTATAGCTTTCAAGGCAAAATCTGCAGCCCACATTCATGTTACCCTGAGCTTGTATATTTTTGGGTTGCTTGGCTTGGGTTGCTCAAGTTTCTGCTACAGAGTTGGAAATGTAAAAAACAAGAAGTCCAGCCATTTCTTCCACCGTGATTGCTTGGCAATGGCATCATTCATTTTGAAAAAAATATCTACATTAACGCCATCATCTCCATTACAATGATTTTGCTTCCAATAGTTTCACCTTAAATGTTCCCATTGTTGTGCAATCTCTCTCCCTCACTACCTCCCCTTTTGAGCACCAGATGACCTGACCTTTTTATTATTTTTTACATACACACTACAGGTTTAAATTACACACAGAAACTTTTTGAATGACCCCCCTCACCCACAACCATATATTTTCTGAAAGCACAGGACCTATAGAATTGAAACATTGTTCTTGTTATTCTTAACGTTCTACCATAATTGTGCAAATGTTTAGCAAAGCAATCATTTTGATAAATACCATAAAATCATTATTGGTGGACACCAGTACAACACAGTCACAAAAATCTCTACTGAATATAAAAGATAAAACTGCATTGAGGTAATTTATAACATTTGTATACATTTAATATTCTGTGTTTTTGCTAACTGATGAAAATTGCTGGTGCGCAAATCTAAAAATAGGTGACTTTAACTAAAAACGTTTACAATTTTATATATTTAGCATTAGGAAAAATGTTGACCCTAAAATTTGGGTGAAGTGTTGGGTCACCTGTAGCTTGAAACTCGAAAAAGTACATGAGCTTCTCATGTGACTTTGACTTTAATGGGAGTGCCTGAAAAATATCTAATAAAAACAAGTGTAACATGTTTTCACACTATTTTGTGCCTAACAACCACTTCCTCCTCCTGCCAAAAAAAAAAGACATCAAAATCACCTGAAAATACTCATGATTGGCTGTCTAGAAGAGGTACTGTTGTGAGGTGTGGAACATTTCCTTGGCAGTCAAAAGGTCAAATAGTACACAAATGAGTTGCTTTCTACAGTGTGGCATTTATTAATGAAGTATAACTTCTACTTTTTTTTTTTTTTAGCCTAGACAAAAATGAGCAATAAATCTTGGAGTGTGGTGGTAGCCCCGCTGCAAGGGCTGATAGAAAAAAATTTAGCAGCCGCTGTAATGTTCTAAATTTTGTCAAAAGAATCACTGCAATATGTTGACCTGGAGGCATTCTGCACACATTTGGTATACAGAATGCCCCCAGAAATGTCACTTCCTGCTTCTGTGATTGGCTGATTTTTTTCCAGAACTCTGCACTATATACAAGTATAATTTTTGCCTCCCCTTGCAATAGGAATTTCATTTTTGGTGAGATACTGCCTAAGGGTTAATTACTACTAAAGGGATGCTGACACTGCACCTTTCCCTATTGCAACACAGAAAGCCCACCAGTTGGTTTAATGAACCCAGACCCTCCCATTTAGGGATCAGTGTGGAAAGGACATGCTGCAACAAACAGCTTTTTCTTCAGAGCAGAAAGAGGTAGGAAACTGCAACAAAGTTGTTAAGGTCCTTTTAATGTACACAGATCACTCAGAGAGGATTGATTTTTTTTTATTCTCAACAAAAGTGGAGTTACTCTACTAATTACTAGTTACTAATGGAAAAGCTGTAATCTCATATCCACCAGGGGACGGATATCCACCAGGGGACACCATATCCAACAGGGGATACTGCAGCTGAATTCCCATATCTTACCTTTCATTAAAGAAGAACTTTGGGCAAATGTTGTATTAACCCTTGCAGTGGGGCAACCCCCACTCTGCAAGGCTTAAGTGCTTCTGTTGGTCTAGGGCTGAAAAATAACAAAGATGTACTCACCTGATCCTCCGAGCCACTTTGCTCTTAGACTGGTCCCTGAAGAGTCCCCCTCCACTGCAGCGGTCTAAGGTCCTTGAGTCATCACCTTTTGTACCCAGTGACTAGGACAGTGGTCTCAAAGTACCGACCCACGAGAAGATACTATGTGGCCCGCAGCCAGCTCAAAAGTCAGGTACGCGGTCTTGCAGACTTGCGGGAGCACCTACACAGTTTGCATCTCTGTCGGATGCAGCCCGCATAGCTGCTTCTTTGCCGGCACTCGGATCCTTTCGGCCAGTGCTCTGATATCTTTCAGTGAATGCTGGCTGAAAGGATTGATTAGTAAGGTCTGCAGCAGACCTCACCAATCACCCACTGATCTCCAGGGATCGTGCCTCCTCCCTGCAAAAAGGTAAGCAGAAAAGGGGGCTCTGTATTTTAATTTACATGTGGGATTTTATTATTGTAAACACCGACACACCGCATATAATGGTACGTGATATGTTTACATTTGGTTAGGAATCAATCACTCTCCCTGGACGCATCGATTGTGCATCCAGGGAGAGTGTTTTCTAAGTGCATGTTATATTATTACATGCGTTGTGCAGGCGTTTACATGCAACTGCTGTCACCTGATCAATAACTTGAATGGGTGACAGCTGCCGCTTGTAAACACCAGATTAGGGATTCCTGCTGCAGTAAAACGCAAGTTCCTGACGCAGGTATCCCTAATCGCACCAAAACCTACAGATATGAAAGGGGCCTTATTGTGAGTATATTAGTGTACGTAGTACCGTACCGGATATAGTTACATTTTATTTTAAAGTATGAAGCTTGACAAGCGGCTCCCATGAAAGGGAGAAAGAAAATTGTCGAGTGGCCCCCGAGTGAATTGAGTTGAGACCGCTGGTTTAGGATGTGAGAATGCAGAGGGACATTCCATTGCTGCAGTGGAGGAGGAGACCGGCTGCAGGGACTTTTGTCACAGCCAGCCAACTTGGAGGATCAGGTGAGTATAACTTTGTTATATTTAACATTAGACCAAAAAAAGCAGTTAACCCTTCCAGTGTGGGGGTAGTCCCACTGCAAAGGTTAATTTACCATTTAACCTAGGAAGAATGGGGAACTCATACTTGGTAATTGATGGAAAGAACAAGAGAGTCTTAGTGGGCTTTTTCTTTTTTGAAGCATGATGGATATTCAATGAGTGTGGTTCAGAATTTAGTATTACACATTAAAAAAAATACCAGTTCATCTAATTATATTTTCAGGATTTAAAATATAATATGACTGTGTATTTCATATAGACACAGGAACGAGCAAAAGAAACAAATATATTCAGGATTTCCTTCCCAGTTTGCTGTATATATATTTTGAGAATAAGCCCTTACTCTGGAGTCCTGGAATCCCTTCAGTGATAAGACTAGTTGTAATCTTTCATACACAGGCACTTTATTATCCACTGCTATTTCTCCCCATTTTGCTGCAAATAATTACGCTGTCATCATTAGTCAAATAGATAAAACGAGACAATAGGAATTAAATAATTATTGAACTACTTTGGAACTCCTAATTTATTGAATGTCTCTACATCTGTACTCTAATTCTATTTAACATCACAAGCTAAGACACCACTGCAGCCCCACTTATTCAAAATGAAAATCCTACCACATAATTGTCAGTTTATTGCTCGCAAGCCCAGTAGGCAGCCTTTGGTTGTGTCTTGCTGGCATTATGCAAACAACACTGTGGGATCAAGAAGAATATTAAAAGCAGAATATGTTCTATTTTAGAAAAATAAGGTATGTGGAACTTCCATGTATAAAAAAAAGCTCTGGTACTATGTTTGTCAGTTTGCTGTTTTCCATTATGTTCGCCACAATTCTCCTTGAATAAAGTTGTCTAGCCTCAGTGGTTACTAATCTGACTCTGAACAAACACTTGGGCCCCATTCACACCTATGCATGAGTGTTACTTACACCATTGTACATGCTTTTTGAGAGTGCGGTCATTCATTTCTGACTGGCCGTTAACACACATCCATGCATCTAAAAACATGCTGCAGTGCATACACATATATTGTGTTTCCCCAAAAATAAGACACTGTCTTATATTTTTTTTTTTGGCTCAAAAAAACACACTAGATCTTATTTTCGGGGTAGGTCTTATTTTTTTTTTATGTTACAACAATACAAAGTTAATGCGAATCCAAATTAAATAATCCAAAATTGCAAAGTTAAGAATAGGGTGATCAGGGCAATCAGGGGTGTTGTACCTTTCCAAGAGCAATTTAGTAACCAATCACTGGCCAGAATGAGCGAAGTGCGCTTTCACTATTGATTCCTTACAGGCAGAGTGCATTTGGTATCACTCCGCCTGTGACAGGAGCGGGCGCTATAGAGGAAGCATCGGCTTATGCGGCTCTGCTCCCTCCGGTGCCGCCTCGCTTCCCCTAGCACTGGCTTTGTTGGCACCACTGATTCTCTCCTGCAGCTCTTCAAGTTCCCCCTTATGCCACCATCGGCCCTGGGAATGGTCACAACTAGGTCTTATTTTCGAGGTAGGTCTTATATTTTAGCAATTCCCAAATATAGTACTAGGTCTTATTTTCGGGGTAGGTCTTATTTTCGGGGAAACAGGGTAGACACCTGGTTTGCAGTACAATAGAAAGAGGGTCAAACATGTTTTTGATTCATGATGCACATAGGTGTGAATGCACCCCACATGTTTTCCATTTCTCTTCATGGGTGAAATAGTGTGGTGAGGACAATCTAGCCCAACAGTATCCTCACTCCTATGGACAAACCTCCCTAAAACTTACCTAACTGGTGTCCTCTCTTGCTGCTCCAGCCTGTCCATGGCCCAACAGAAATTGAAGTTGTCATCTTTTTTTTTTTTTTCTGTCCCACTGATGCTTGATGAACTAGTTTCAGCAAGGGTTTTGCCAAGACCTGAACATTATTTTAGGGTTTCCACTTGGGGTAAAAATGTTGAGAAAGGTTGTTTTACATTGTTGCTCTTACAACCCAACTACCTTACATTGGTAAATCTCTGCTATATAACAATCCAGCTGTAATACCTAAAATGGAGCTGTGAGAAAAGAAGTGAACAGACTTCAGTGCTCAAATGACACAGAACTTCAATAAATGAAGCTTTTGCTACCCTAAAAGGACTGGTGTGCTGGGGACATTTCTACAATTTGCTGATATTTGCGGCGCCATCCACAGTCACTGCGAGCACCCCCCACTACAAGGGACTTTTCCGTAAGGAGTGCAATAAGGATAGTATTTATAGACTTCAGTGCTGTCACCCCCATCCTGGCCTAAAAGCAGTAACATTGTGCAGTTTTTCTTGTTTACTCCATCAGCCCAACTCTCATATGCGCAAGTGCTAAGCCTAACCATAGAAGCCATCCATTGAGCAGGTCCCAAGCTCATGATAGACTGCCACTGGTTAAGCACAGCTTATATTTGTATACAATAGGCTAGCTTAACCAGTAGAATATTCAAAGCTTGGCATCATCATCTTAGATCTACTGGGTTTGTGTGCTATAGAAATGAATGGACAATATATCTCTAGTCTGCAGTGAGATGGATAGCCCATTCATTTCTACTGTGGGAACTTGTAAAAACGATCTAAGATGATGGCTGCAAGCACTGCACACCATGAAAGCAAAAACACAAAATGTATGTTCTGATAAGTACTTCTATAGGAAATGGAAGTTGTGTTTTGATGGCAAACAGGGCACAGATGATGGGACTTAATTATCATTTAAGCTACTCGAATTATACATCTTTTCTCCTCTCTGGGACATCTCTTCTCCTCTCATACAATCTGTTAGTGGTGTGTTAAGAAGTTTCTGACCAACTCTGCTTTAGACAGAACATCAGTGTTGGGGATTCTCGGAGGTGCTCTTTGACAATTTGGTGGCCACTGGCAAGATAACTCATGCACCATTGCATAGGAGTTACATCCTCCCCAGCATCTTAGCGATAAATGAACTGAGTGAGTACACTGCACGGCGCATGCACTGTACAGTGTTCAAAGAAAATAAGAAATTGCGGGGGGGACGAGAGTGAATTTTTTTGGCAGAAGATACTTGTCTCTGTTGCCAAAAATCCCTACCACCCCCACATCAATTTTTTTTCCCCATTTCACTTACTCTATAACATGAAAAATATATCTGATGTTAGACCTACTTTAAGGATTCACCCAGCTTACAGTGGGAGAGTTTAAAAATAGTGAATCATACCAGCCACGCTTTGGCCATCTCTGATGTACAGGTGTTTATGATCATATGACATACTGCACCTTTCCACACAGAGAGTATGTCACCGGGAGACGCTTTTTGAATTTTTCAAATAAATAAATAATTAAAATAAAATACTTGTGTTGCCACTAATCCTTGCCTGGGGAGTGTTGTTTTTTTAGTTTGTGTTTGTTTGTGAGGTTCAACTACTTCTGCATGATGACATGCCTTATATAACAGCAAGCTATCTGCAAGTAACCACTGCAGCCACAATACTTGCTGTATCAGCAGGAGGCATCACATAGCAGGGGAAGGAAGGCAGCAGATAGTAGTATCTGACACTACCAAGAGTGTCAAGTTCCTAGCAACTTTGCTATGAATAATAAGAAAGTGGGATACAAGTATCTTTTTTTTTCAATTAAAAAAAATGATTCAAATTTAAAAGTGAAAGAGTATCTTTAAGATGTTCAACAGTTTTATAATGCATTTGAAATGTTGAGTGTCATTTGTGTGTAAAGTCACTGTTGCACAAAGCTCTTCCTTCTAAGCATCACCTCCCCATCTTTACATCACCTGGTACAAAACATTAAACCAATACAGCATACAGTATATGCACAAGTTATACTAGTGGTACCTTCTCTTGTCAGTCGTAATATTTTCTTTGATTAACACCACTATTCAGACAGTTGTACATATACCTTCATTTGTGTATGGAGTACAAATAGGGGCACCTCAACAAGGGTAGCAACTACTTAAAATATACAATTACTATGTGCCAGTAAAACCGTAGCAGCAGGCACTAAAACCACCTGTATAGATGATATGTCATAAATTGATCAAAAATTGTGCCACGTTCTGACCTCTGCAAATCTAAATGCCATGTATATAAGCCCTGTAAATGAATGCATTGAGTTTCAAAGCATAACAGCGTTAGTGTATTGTTAACAAGTTGATTAGTTGCCTTGTTAATGGCGAACTATGCACTTTTACATATTTGACTACATGAACGCCCATATATATTTTTGTCTACCATGTTCCTCTTGTGTTCATTCCTAGCTTACATTTGATTTACCTAGCTTATAGCTTTATCTCCATTCCTTCGAGTCAGAAACACAAAGAAATTGTTCCTTCATGAGGCTTGTTTCTCTTGCCTTTCGAAGCTCCATAATGACTTCAGCAAAGGTCTCAAATGGAATAATTTGCAACTTTGAGCTGCTATCAATGATTATTCATGTACATTTTGTTAGCTGATTAAAACAAAAAACACAGCCTTTGTAGTGATTGTAGCTCATAGCAATATATTTCTGAGCAACAAAAGGATTAACAGTTGGTGTGACACTAGAGATTGTGGTATCCGTTTATTTCTTAGGGCTAATTTGGCTTCTTCAGAACATGAGGTTGTTCTATAATCTCTGGCATCTACTCCCTTTATACCAATACCAAATGGAAATGAGCACATTGAGGTCTGTAAAGTTGTGCTCGTTCTCTTGAGTTACACAGTTGTCCTCATTATTCCTTCTGTTTTGCTTAGCACATTTCAAGCTTGCGTAGTGTGCTGCGAGTCTGTGAGGTCTTTGGAAAAAAACTGTTAATTGCTTTGTAGACGCGATTCTACCATCATATGGAAAAAAATATGAGAAATTTTTGCAAATATTTAATACTTCACTAACTCTTTCAAATATATTTTTAAATAGAGGGTATAATGTGTATCATATTTCACAGTGAACCAGAATGTTCTCTTTGTTGTTATTACATGTTCGTACAAAACATAGTTTGTGATGGAATGTTTTGTTTTTAGGCTTTGGTTAAAGCACTGCACTCCAGCTGTAGCAAAATTGCAAATCCCATGAAGCATTGCAAGACTGTGACAGCCATAGGCATGACTCCCAGAAGTTTGTTTGGCCCTTCCATTATCCCATTGCATTTGATTTAATTGAGATCATTTTGTAAAGCTTTAGTAAGACCTCATCTGGAATATGCAGTTCAGTTTTGGGCACCAGTTCACAAAACGGATGTTGTGGAAGTGGAGAAAGTGCAGAGAAGGGCGACTAAACTCATAAGAGAAATGGAGGAGCTCAGCTATGAGGAAAGATTAACTAACCTGAATGTTTAAGGGGGGACATGATCACTATGTATAAATACATAAATGGTCTATATAGTAAGCTAGGTGCCAAATTATTCACATTAAGGTCATTGCAAAGGACAAGGGGCACTCTTTGCGTCTGGAGGAAAAGAGGTTTAACCTTTGCATACGGAAAGGATTCTTCACAGTTAAGGTCCCCACACAACTTACGATAATAGTACGATAATCGTACGATAATCGCAGGAAATCTCACGATCGTACGATTATCGTAAGGTGTGTGGAAGCCGTGTGACCTCTACTGCTGTAAGTTCGCACGACTTTAAACGTATGGACATGTTCGAAAACCAGCCGAGCATCGTACGATGTTCGGCGGGTTTGTGGCATGTCCATAAGATAAAAGCCGTACGGGCCGGTGTGCGCAAGCGCACACTGCCCGTTCGGCATTGCGGTCATCGGAAGCCCGCCCCTCAGGGGGCGTGGCTTGCGATCATTGCAAGTACGATCTGCCTATGCAAGATAGGCAGATCGTACGTTTTTTTAAGTACCTTACAACCATCGCAAGACAAGAGTCTTGTGATGGTTGTAAGGTGTGTGCCCAGCCTTAGAGCTGTGAAAATGTGGAATAGACTCCCCCAGGAGCTAGTTCTAGCTAGTTTAGTTAATTGTTTTTAAAAAATCTGGATGTATTCCTAAATGCACAGAATGTTACTGGATATTGAGTTCTTATAGGTATATTAAGCATCAGAGATTGTTGATCTAGGCAATATGCGATTGCCTTATGGGATCAGGAAGGAATTTTTTTCCACTGTTGGAGCAAATTGAACCATGCTTTAATGAACTGTTGCTACAATAAAGGCAACAACCACCATTCCATCAGCAGCAATAAAATATACAGAACATTTTTGCCACCTGACATGCACATTTACTGCATGGGTGAAAAGATACCTGTGAACCTATGCTCCAGTTTATCCATGTTCAATCAGAATAAATAGAAGGAAAACCTATACAAATCTATTTTCAACTGTACTTTGATTTTTGGTACCAGTAAAAAAAACAGTAGCACTTTGCTCTGTACTTTGAGGGTTTGCACATTGCTCTCTCTTGATTGTTTTCATGAATAAACTTTTTGAAGAAGAGATAATAATTTTCTCACGTTAGAAAAACTAGGTTTTCAGGTAAAGTGTTACTCAGGACATAATGTAGAATATTGTAGATTCTAATATTTGGACATGCAAATCAGGCACTTTATTGCAGTGTCTGAGAAGACTTGTTCTAGAACATCTCAAAACAATGCTTGCTTTTTGACATGGACATTCATTGGAACTTATTAAATTCAGGCATAGTATATACTTATGTTGTCATAAGATGTAAGCGCCTCAGCATGATTGCCCCAGATTATTTAATTGTCCTGCTGGTAAGGTCATGATCTTTTGGCATTAACTTGATGCTTCTCATGCAGCCTTAACGAATGCTCAGCCATTTAGTCAGGTAAAAAATCATATTTTGACCCATTTTGTAGATTATTTTAAGCCATTTTATCCTGAAGCATAATGAAGGATGCTACCATAAGAAATCCGTGTTTTACAAAGTTACTGATAAACTCTTAATATGTTCTTTCACAGTGAGTGAAGGTTTTAACTGGAGTAATTGTCACTTTAATGATGGCAGCCTTGTTTTCACTGTATCTTTTGGTATCCTGGAGAAATTTTGTATAGGCAATGAAAGTCCATATAGCAGTTTAAAGTGGCTACAACCAGCTTTATTGCAATTACAGCAGTAAATTAACATAGGCAGGGTTTACACCATCCAGAACAACCTGGGCAGAAAAAGTCCTAGCCTGTCCAGCACACAAGTAAGACCAGTTGATCAACATCGAGACTCTATTCTAGGGAGTTGAATCTTATGTCCAGCTCCGAAAATCTTTTACTTACAAGGCTGCCACCACGCAGTTTCTCTCCTTGTTGACCCACATAGTCTGTTTTTCCCAAGGTGTTTAGAGACCCACATAATGGCATTTGCTTTCACTGTATATGCTGACCACAGCAGCAGCATAATTAAACCCGATTAATCTAGCTTCTCAGAAAATTCCGTACTGTGAACAACACCCTTGAAACAGCCTTTTATGTGCTTCTCTTACAAAACCTGCATGACTTCCCTAGGCCCCATTTGGAATGGGTGCTGTGAAATATGCCTTCATTGAGCATTTGGATTGTGCTTAATGAGGAAGCCCCATCCTGTATTATTTTTGACAGCTCAGTCACCTAAATCCTACTGTATGCATTTGTATTTACTCCAGGTTTGTATGTAGTACAAACTAAGTTACAGACTTTGACAGTTCACTCCTCTTCATTCCTGACCACGCTTTGCTAAGGAGTTAGACTCTTGATTGACAGCTCTTATTTTCACTTTAACTGTACTTTCAAGGCACAAGTGATGTCAAGTGAATGCAGAGGAGAGGGCACACTCTCACGGGAATCAGCACAGGCACTAGAACTGGAAGGGGGTGCTTGTTTTGTGTTGGGAAAGGGCAGAGACTGTGAGATAAGAGCTGTCACTCGAGAGTCCATCTCCTTTGCATAACATGGTCAAGAATGAAGAGGAGTGACAGTCAAAGTCTGTAACTCGGTTTGTGCTGTTCACAAAAGCATGGGATAAAAAGCAACTAGCATACACTGTGGGAATTAAATGACTAAGCTGTGAAAAATTATACAAGGTGAGACCTCCTTAATACTTTGTCACAACTAGATTGCATTCAGGAACTTCTCCTGCAGATTGTTTTGAATGTATAGTAAATACCTAGCATAACTTCCATATGTACAAATATAATAAAATGAAGATGCTCATCCATGCTAAACCTAATCCAGGATAGTTTAACTCAAAATATACCCCAGTGGTTGACGGAAACCGGGATACAACAAAGACTTAAAATGCTCAATGCAAACAAAGCAGTGGGTCCGGATAACCTGCACCCCAAGGCACTTAAGGAATTAAGCCAGGTTATAACTAGACCATCAATCCTCATTTTTAAGGACTCCTTAATGGGAGTCCTTAAAACTATAGGTGCCACAGGCGGTGATTTCAGCAAAGAATGTGGAATTGTTCAAGAAACTTTTGGACGATTTCTTAAGGGACCGTAATATACAGGGGTACAGGTACTCCTAGAATGAGATCCTAATAGGTTCGACTTGCTGGACTAATGTCTTTATTCAACCTCAAATACTATGTAACTGTAATCTAATGTGGCATCAAATGCAGCCCAAATATCATTTTTAGTACGATGTGCATTTAAGCTGTAATCTGTGTGTCTTTCAGTTGCCCATCTCACCCCTGAGACCTCCCCATTTTAGCATCATATAGGTCTTTTTCTGCACTTTTCTTCCCTTTGCTGGCCACATTATCTTCAGAGATACTCTTGGCTTGACTCTAATTATCAAATTATAGCATAGAAGGAAAGAAGATGACTTGCTGAATCAGGGCAGTGGTTGAGATTTAAAGGCTGCGGTGCCGGCCCCTTATTTCTTTCTGCAGACCTAGTCAGTTCTACAATTACTGCAACTCCTTTTCCTCTGCCACTAATCGGGTATTTTTTTTCAGCAGCGGGTATGCAAGAGCCCATTTTGACTATTTGCATACAAAATTCAACTCAACACTGAATTTTTACAGTTGCATGGGATTCGACTTTAAGAGGCTTATGTGTGAAAAATTAGCCAACAATAGTATTTATTGTTGCCCTTAGCAACCATTCAGAGTCATTCACTTTTAAATTTGTCCTGCACATTTTTCATACATGAACCCTAAATTGACTACTTAAAATCGTTTTTTTGAGACTGTAGATTCAAACTGGAGGTATTCGGGGCAACACAAACACTTTTCAAAGCGAGACCAGTTTTTTGTTTTTTTTTGTATGCGTATGACAACCACATGCTTTTCTGCTGCTTGGCTAAAATTCTTAGACTTTGACCCCTCGTGAATCAGAATGAAAAAGGTGCTGACTGTCAACATCAGGTTAGGATTATAAAGTGTCTCTGGAAAGTGATGAGTTTTTTTATGGTTTTTATTAATATAGTTTGTTTAAATTTAAATGGAATGCGCGTATGCATACCCCCACATTGTTGTACTTTCAAATGTGTTAAGTTATATGCTTTGTGACAGTTTCTTGGTCCACGGCCAGGAGTTGAGGTCATTTGGAGATTGCATTGAGAATACAGCACAGCTGCTTGGAACCATTATACTCGGCACAGACATTTTAGAGGTTATTTAAGCAATGGTGTTACAGTTTTGCAGATCTCTAATGACATATTTTACTCAAACACAACATTTTAAAGTATAGTCCACCTTAAGCATGCTTAAATCCCTTTTGATATGGTTTATACTATATTTGATCAAAAACAGAAAATTATCTATTTAAAAAGAATAGTATAATACTGTTTAAAATAAGATGGATTCATTTAGAGACAAGGATTAAAAAAAAAAGAATTTAGGTGGAATTTACAATTTGCTGTACTCCTTACAATAGCTTAGATTGTGACTATAACTATCTACAGACATCAGAGGGCAGCTGGACATGCAAATATAGTCCAACCACCAAAAGGCCTTTTGCACAAAAGATCTTTCCACAAACGTGCAGTCAGGTCAGCCAGATATGTATGTTTATGCCTATAGAGGAGAAAGGAAAAGCAGAGCTGTACAGTAGGGGAGCTGAAGTAGCTCAAGGATACAACAGTGAATGTGTGTAGATTACAGAAAGTCCACCTATTCTCCCAGTATGCTTACCAGCTCTTTGGAGTCAAAGTGGTGCCTGTTAGGAAAGGCCTGAGGACAGTGATCAACATTGATGATGGTTGCTGGCATGGTGGTTCAACAGCTTTTTTTTCTCCTGCAGGGTAGTCATGGCTGTGACTTCTTCCTGTTTTTGTATGTATGTAATGTTTCTTTAAATAAGTCAGTCACATCAGAGAAATAGCTACTACCTACAGGGAACCACGCACTACTAAACAAGTAAAACATATGAATGCTCTCATTTGTGGCTCAATTTGCACATGTATTAAAAGTGCTTACAAAAAAAATTAAAGTGTTGCTACCAGCAACCAATCACACCCTTGCTGTTCTTTTTTTAAGTTAAAAAACATAGACGTAAGTGGTTGCTTTAGCCTTCACAGTGATTTCTTTAAGAAAAATTCCTATAAGAGGCATGTAATGTTCTCCACCCTTATTTGGTTTCATTTTGGTTCTATCAGGGATAGGGCCTACAAAAATTCTCTGTGTAATTGGGGTTCTTATGCCTGCACATTCAGTTAGTTGTGAAGACAATCTCCTAGTCTCGCCCGAGGCATGGTGATTCCATCTCTTTTGCATTTGATTGTGGGAAGTGAGGCCAGATATCACTGGTTAATTAGACCATCTGCATGCTGGAGACCTTCTCTCATCAGTTAACTTCTAGAGGTCACTTAATTTGCATATTAATGAGGTAGGTGGGTCCAAAATGATTTTGCTGTTTCATCAGCTATAGAATATAAGCATTTAAAGATTCAGAAAAAAATGAAATCTATATGATGGTCAGTATTGATTTTGTAAAATCTGTGGATATTCTTTCTTTAGTATGCTCTGTAGAGGTATCCGGAGCTATCTTCTATCACGATTGGTATCTTCCTTTAAGTTTGTATGACATTCTCTCTATTGAATAGGATCAACTCTCATTCTCGCTGTCAGGACTATTTGAAGCCAAAGATTCAGCTAGTCCTTTGTGGCTGCCATTTTATCAGGAATTCATAACAGCTTTTGCTGATCTGCCATTTTTACATATCACTGTTTCACTTGTATGATTTCTAGTGAGACAAGCAGAGAGCTGGCTTCCTTTTACTGCGTACCAGAGAAAAAAGAGCCGTCTCCAGTGTCTGCTCTGCAGAGAAGGCCGATTCATGTGTAAATGATCAGTTGCCCTTTATTTGCTTGGCCTGTGGAGAGTACACATTGAGATAAAAAGCTTGGTGGGTCAGGGCTTAGTGTGCGCTTGTTTCTCCAGTGGCCACAATGACAGTGTTAGAATTGTTGTCAAAGATTATCAGGCGTACTATGATGTCTCTTCATTTTAATGCATGGGGTGAAAAGAAATCTTGAAGGCTACAGAAAATATGTCTACTGCTTATAGAGCGTACACGTAGATGCACACATGAATTTGAAATAGTGTGATTCGTATAATGCAGCTCCTTGCGAATAAAATTCATAATCTTAAAGAATAATGAACCCACATAATGGTAATAGAATAAGTGTGTTTATTTTCTTCCAAATAAAGACCTGTGTATTATAATATTCAAACATCAAAAACAAATATTACCTTATCAGGAAGTTCCATATCCAGTATAAAAGTACTCTAGAACACTTTCAGCCTTTAATGGTACAACTCCTATGAAATATAATTTTTTCATTTTCCAGCAATACCCAGTTGTACTCATTTTACTTCCCCTTTTCCGGACTTTTATTAGCTTCCTTTCTTTTTATGTCAATTTCCTCGTCCATCCTTGCTAACCTTCTTTATCTGTTATGTCTTCCTTCACATTTCCTTTACTTCCCCCTTCTTTTACTCCTACACTGGAGGCTTATACACACTACAGTGAGGCTGATTTACTAAAGGCGTTGAGAATCTTCACGTAATAAGTTGTATGAATATTCTTTTCAATTACTCAATCATGTAGAAAGCAAATTCCTATTAACTTGTTTCATCTGCTCGTGATTGGATATACAAAGTGAACAGGAATTTACTTTTCACATGAATGGATAATTGAAGTGAATATTCTCAACTAAGTACGGTTCAGACAGTAGCTTGCTAATTAGCAAGTACATATGTGTATATATAATATGTGTTGCATCATCTAGACACTGGCGATTGAAGAATTTATGCTACTTCTGTATATCATATATTTAGTGAAAATGTATAAGATGCATCCTGCTTACAGCGTCCTTCGGATGGAAAACCTAGTGGTGGCCACATTCCTGTGTGTATGTAGCGTTTTTTTGTCTCACCCTTTAGCTGCTTAACCAATGTTACCATTTTTATTTTTCAATGTTTTTTAAATGCAAAATTAAATTTATATCATGATACATCACAATGTTCATCGGCCTTTTACATTGTATTTTTCTCAAAAATCTAGAACTTATGTAATTCAAATGATTTTTAGTGTACACAAACAATATAACCCCCAAAATACCCAGTTAATTTAACAGATAACACTGTGCTAAGTTAAAGCGAACCTTGCAGCAAAAATGCAAAGTCCACTTTTTTCTTTCATGCCCTCTACCCATGACGAAACACTTTTCAAAAATAAGAAAAACACCTCAATATACTTACCTTACCTCTTTCATATGCAGTGGATGACATCCCCATCCTGTTTGGTGAGGTTCCAGGCATTGCTGAGTGCCTGTGTATATTTGAGGATTAGGTTATAAATTAAGTTTTAAGATAGGTTAATTGTTAGGCCTAATTTAGGGACTCCAATTTGATGTTATGCAGAGTGTAAAAGTAAATTTTATGAGGTAGGTTATTTGTTAAAGTACACCTAAAGTTTCCTGTGTATCAGGGAACTAGTTCGTAGGAGCCCAGATGCAGGGGACTTGCCAATAAAAACGGTACCTCCACACGAGTAAACCCAAATAATGCACAATCTCTCATGTGGTGGTGACCAGCACCGGAGCAGTCTGAAAGCTTTATAGCCAAACCAATATCCAAACTAGTAATCCGTAAGTGTAGCAGGGGTCAAGGGCAGGCAGCAAGAATAGTGGTCAGGAAGTGAGCTAGATTCGGTACACAAGAGATGCAACGCAGACAATATGCTAGGCACTAATGGGGACAAGCTCTGTAATAACCAAACACACAATGCTGGTAGCCATGCACCTTTCAACATCATCTCATTCCACTGCAGTGCAAGCAGGCACAGCCTGCATGAGGGTGACATCACTGCTCTGAATTCTGGAGTAGTGCAGCATCATTGTTACCCCAGGAAACTGTACGAGGTGGACTTTACTGGTAAGATCAACAAGTTTGTGAGGCTGTGGGGGTTGAAGGGAAAATGTGCAAGTGTAAATGCATTTACTATTATGTGCTGCAGCATTCTTGTTTTAACCACCTCCGGGCCGGCCGTAGTAAAAAAAACGGCCGGCCGGAGCTCTCTAGATCTGAGCGGGTGTCTTTAGACGTCCGCTCAGACACGCCCCCCTCGCGCGCGCCGCTGGGAAAATGACCGCAATTTAAAAACAGACAGCGGTGCCTGTTAACATACAAGCGATCCGCCGGCTGTAGAGCCGGCGGATCGCTTGTATTTTGCAACGATCGGTCCCTCCTCCTCTCCTCGTCTCTATTACATTGGGGGGTGTTTTGTAGTTCCCAGAATAAGGAAGACTGATAATATTGTTTGAGAATTCGTTCCAGTGCACAGGACTTTGCAAAGGCTCTAAGATTTCTGGGCAGGATCAACAAGTATATTTATGTGCTTAGCCTGAAAAAGAAACCTAATACATCACACATTAGCACTGGTAAGCTGCACTATATAAAATGTTCTTGGGATAAGATACACCTCAAATATAACATAAAGATGATCAGGTCTTTCTTCTGTTATGAAATCACAATGAAGGTAGAAGAGACGTGGCACGTCTTGAGCTTCCTACCAATCTAGTGAGATGGCAGATTGCTTACTTAGATTGAGGGTATAACATACAAATATGGAAACTTTATCTTTTAATTATCAATAGGTTCAAGAGGGGATTTAATAAATCGTCAGTGAACCCCCCCTTTAAATCCATCAGCTTCGTGTGACATCGAAGTTGACCATGAGAGGAAAGCAGAGTTTGTTACACAATGCTTTATAAGCACCAGCTAATTCTAAAATTACCTCTAAGAATGGAGATTACAAACCTACCCTGACAGCTCTACGTTCACTGGAAATGTGAAGATAATATGCATTTATTATTTGGCACTTTCCTGCTTTTGTTTGATATTCACTAGCCCTCTGGCTATGCCGCATCCTCCTTTTGTATGTAATGGAGCAGAATAACATCACTTGTATACAAGATGGGGAAAAAAAAACAACAAATGACGAATAAAAAAAAAGCCATCTAAAAAGTTATTGATGTGGTATGTTCATAATTGCAGAAGCTAAATATTTAAAGCACAAGTGAAAATTCACGTGTATAGTAAAGTCTTGATTTGTTCACTTCCCCACTTCCCTTTGTTAGACTTGTAAAATGGTTGACTGAATTTGATTAGAAATGTGATGCTGGAAGCAAGTTCTTTTTGAAGTGTTTTATTAAAAGCAAACTTAACATTCCAAGCTATTATCCAGAATTCCAAGCAATGCTTACAACAAGCATCTTACTGAATGATTTAACTCCTAGGGGTAATTTTATGTTCTGCTTAAACAGTTAATTGTCAGTGTTAAACAGTCTTGTTCCTTTATGAAGGGGAGTAAATAATCTTGATAAACGGTTATATTTAACCTCACACATTGAGCGTGGATCCCCATCAGTGTGTATCCTGTATAATATTAGATTGTGTTGGAAACTATCAATTCCTCAAAAAATACATACCATGTAAATAAGGTATTGTGTGCTGATGTTTTCTGTTTAGGTTTCATAGTGTCTTTTTATGATGTCAGTGCAAAGATTAAAGTTTATATCCATTCAGATATAAAAGAAACAAGACATTGCAGCTATATATATATATATGATTAAATGTGTTTGTAAATGCAACTAGTGTAAGTACCTGAATTTTACTTGGTATCAACCTCTTGTAATCCCCTATACTTCAGCGCCCTGTGACTGTGAGAAAGAAGGACAGCACAGAAAGCCAATTAGGCGTTCTGCATGCAAATGTGCTGATGAGGAACATGCTAATAAGAGTATAGAGCTGAGTGAGCAAATGGATGACCTCATCAGTCATCTGCTGCTCTTCTTCTGTCCATTGTGCTTTTACCTGGAGTTTAGCTTTACATTTCTAAGTCAGTGTTTTAGGTGTACTGATCCTGTTTTGTGAGCTGTTAGCTTTGTCAAGAGTACACTTTATTTCCCAAAGTCAAGCAATTAATTATACTGAACACTATTCTGATCTTACGGCACATAACACAAACTCAATGTAGTAAAAGAATACCTTTTAGATCCTTTTGTGAGAATTTTTTTTGGGATTTAGAACGCATGTAACCCTCAGTTACTTGAGGATGCAGGGCTGAGTAGACCTGAGCCAGGTTACAAATAAAATCATTAAAATCAATTCTCATGTTGGAGTTTTCCCTGCTCTGTTTCTATGATAACACGAGGTGGTAGGTGAGGCTCAATACCTCATTGCAAAAGAAGTTAGGAAAATAATATATAGTAGTATTTATCCAGATACTTTTACAAAGGAACCAAGGGATGGATTTTAATAGTAACCTAAATACTGATGCATAGCACTCTAAAACACTATCACCTTACAAAACATAAATAAAGACTGTTCAGCTTGTCCTTACTTCAAATGCATGTGGCCATGGGGTGATTTCCTGCCACTACTTCACCTCCGACTTCTCCACAGAGTCCACAGGCATGCAATTGTGAGGACACAGAGAAAGCTGTGCCCAGGTTTGATAAAAGGTCCTTCTACTACTAGCTACTTAATTGTTGGGTAAGCAGACCTCTCATTAGATGGCTGCCTTTAGAGAAGTGATTAATAATTTCTCCAAAGTATATATTAGTAATGTTCTTGCCAGACAGTTCTCTATTAAGTTTCATTTTTGGAATTCCTCTTTAAGCTAATTCACTAAAACTGACATGAAACTAGGGAGTAAAATCTTAAAAATGCATTCAAGTACCTTCACTATTAACAAAAATGTAGCTTATATGAGTATCTCCCAGCTGTAGATCCTCAAATCATCTCTGAATTGGTGCTGACACTGTCCTTCCTTCTGGAGGGTGGCTACTTTGAAACACACATAGGGACCATGGGGAACAAAAGTAGCCAACCACTCCAAACTCACTCCCATAATAGACTACAATGTCACATTTAGTTTACTAATTTGAATTAAAATTATAGTCCATCACAGGAGTGAGCTTGGAGCTGTGGCTACTTTACAATACACACAGGGACCATGGGGAACAAAAGTAGCCACCGCTCCAGAAGGAAGAACAGTGTCAGCACCAATTCAGAGATGATTTGAGGATCTGCAGCCAAGTGAGGCACAAATAAGCTACATATGTGTTAATAGTTAGGGTACTTGAATGCATTTTAAGGTTTAGTGTCACTTGAAGTCTACAGTCATATAAAATGCACATAGTCCCTTAATTAGCAGACAGCATAAATTATGGTGTTTTATCACATCTGTTAAAGTTTTAGCACAGATAAAAATCTTTTTCTCTATCATCCATTGAGGATTGCATTCTTGAACCAGTGTACAAAGTGAACAATAAGGTTCATCTTCCAAGAGAGTAAAAGATGAAACCTAATTGGTCACAATGGCTATCAACTTCACTTGTGTTCTTGTTTGTTCTTGTTTTCTTTCCTCCAGTTTTTTAAAAAAGACTCGCTGATAATTTAGACTATCGTTATTCATCTGTGTAGATGTTTAGTCAACAAAACAGTATTTTAAAATGTCATTAAATATATAAACTAGACTTATTTTGATATTTCTGGTTATATATATTAAATATTTGTAATGGATATTTGATAAATGGAAGGGAAATACTTATTGATATAGGAAATACATTTTTGCTACCACAACTGAATTCTTGTCTGACAGTGGTCACCTCTATGCCTAAAAACATGTAAACCAATTTAAAAAAAAATAATTACTCGCATTAATCCCCAGGTCCCGAGCATTAGATTGGACATTTTCATGTATTATGTGGGTGGCAAACATTGGTGTAAGCAAGCAATATTATTTGGAATTTTAAGGCTCACAAATCTGTGAGAATTCCAACTCTGTGCTAATTTGTGTCCACCCGCCTAATAGGGAGAGTGAGCCTGCAAGCAGTTACCAGCCAAATTTCTCACCTTATGTGCAGGATCATTTACAGTCATATACATGTGAAAATGTTATGAACATCTATATTGCATAAATCAGATTTGTACTAGGTTTAGTGAGGGTTAGAACAAGTGTTTCTCTAGCTATGGTCCATGGCCAATTGGTAGTCATAGAATGATAGTTGTCCGTTTTGTAGTCAACCTTCTGAGCAGAAATCTGAGTTGAATTTAATATGAATATAATGTCTAAACTTTGTGTATTACATTTTTCTCATGTGCACCTACCATAACTTATATCTGTACACGATAAATGCATGCTGTATTTTGTTAATAAAAAATGATGCTGGTTTTTTTTTTAGAAATGTTTTATTTTAAAAAAATCAGTAGAAAGATATTGGTAGTTTGCATACATCAGACAGTATAATGTAAAGCTAATGTAAGCGTGACACATTCACACTTACTTTAGGAATATTAGTATTTTATACTTTTCTTAGTGCTCGCTGCTGATGGTGATCTTGGCACAAAGGTCTTATTGGGTTGTAGTATAAGGTATAACAAAAAATATTTTTTTAATAAGAAAGTTCAACCACTATCTCTAATATAAAAAAGGCCTAGAATTCACAAGCAGGGGGGACTATCAAATTACCATGCTGTGGTGATGACTACAGAACAGTGGTGATTCTCCGATGGAGACAGACACCATGGGGTGGGTGGAGATGGGGCCTAGCAATTTACTCTTTACAGTATCCCCTTTTTTTAAAAAAATCTGTCTTGAAGAAACAAAGGGTCCACCACTGTTGATCTCTCCTTATGAAAATGCTAGTTGCCTTACTGTAATGCTGACCCTCTTTCTTCTATTCTTTAGATCACTAATCTGGAATAATTATACGGAAAAGCCAATAGGTTGGTGAAACAGACATTGAACTAGTTTTTTCAGAAGAAGCTTAGCAGTGAAAGTTGCTGTTTTTCTTTTATGACAGTTTCACTTTATATTGTGCATAAAGCCAAAACTTTTATATTAGTTTTGGATGGAGTGGGGAAGGGCTAAAACCCTTGTCAGGTTGTTTTTTTTGGCTTGCTGTGTCCTGCTGGGGAGACTTCCCATTAGTTCCTGTCCTGAAAAAAGCAATGAATAGAAATGTCTCATCTTAGAGAATTGTCAGAGGAACATGTGTCCAAATTTGAGGATTTCCTCTCATTTCTTTACCCACTGACTACTATTAACTAGAGGTGCACCGAAATGGAAATTTTAAAACCGAAACGAAATTAAAAAAATGTCAGGCCGAAACCGATACCGAAAATGTTTTTTATTTTTATTTTCTCAATTTTTTTTAATATTTATATTATGCCAAAAGTGCAATTTTCGGCCGATATGTTTCGGTGGCCGATATATCGGTGCATCCCTACTCTTAACCTTTGGATTTCCTATCACTTTCTGGTTTAATGTCAGTAGCCAAAAGCAAAATTAGAGGGGTGAATCTAATGAGGACACACAGTTAAAAAAAAAGGACACAGCACCTAACCCCTCACCACTAAAACTAAAAAGAAAATTTCCTTTACATTCACTTTTGCAGCAATCTTTTATTTTCAGGAAGTGTTAATGATACAAGATATTGCTGTCATTAATTTCAGACCAATAAAGTACATCTTTATGGAGGCTGGCAGTCACACACAAGTTGCAAAGCCTTGTCTCCTGGCATTCTGCTTCCTGTATCAATTTTCCCGGTTCCGCTTCCTTCTGCTGCTTTCAGTGGCTTGATCTATGTACATATGGCATGGCCAAGTGTGTTCTGTTCTCTCTGTGCTTTAAGTACAGAAGCCTTTTAAAATGAAATGTAAAGCAACCTTTTTTGTTTTAGTGTGGAATATAAATGATTTTCCTTCCATGTGTTATTTTCCTTAATGTTTTATATAAAGAATACAGTAAATGAATTGTTACTGACATTCTTTTCAAATAAGCTTCATCGTCTTGGTGAGGATACTTGTGCTTAAATAGTAAAGTGTAAAAAGTTGCGAAATCTTCTCTATTGTTATTTAATGTGTAAACAAAGTTTGTGAATCTTGGCATCTTACAATGTTGGAGAATGATTTGAGTGCAAGCAATATGGCATTGAGTGGGCTGGGCCGTATGATTGTAATCTGCTGCGATTCCTATGTGTTAAATAAGCTTCTGCACTCTTATTACAAGTGTTCATTAATATACTGACGTGAACAAATTTCTTGGTACCCTTACAGCTCATTGAAGCATTTAATTTTAAAAAGAATTGTCTCATATACGCCTGCATGCCTATGATATGCCATAGAGTAAAGCAAAGAAAGTGTTAAGAGATACGTTTTGATTATTGTACAATAGATATCCTAAGATGGCCTGGACAGATTTGTTGATGCCCCTAAAAAAAGATTATAAATAATTGGGTCTTTGTGACATTTCAAACAGTTTTTCTAATTGGTATTGCACATGTCTTCAATCTTGTAGTCAGTCAGCCTATTTAAAGTATAGGGGCACTTTAAAACAAAGTGCAGTTGTCTTTTAGACCCCTCTGAGGTGACGCCGCCACCTCCGCTCTCCCAATGCACTGGTGAATATTTACTGAGTTACTAAGTAATGGACTTTAGCCTCAATTGTTTACATCTTGCAGCGGATATCTCCTTCTCCTGGCTGTGCCTGTGCAGTACATCTACATTGAGTTCTATGAGACTTTTCTCCCTTCCAGGAGATGGAGTTACATGAGCCCTATAGAAGTCGGTGGAGAGGTACTGCGCAGGAGTAGATGTCTGCTACAGGATGTCAATGAACAACCAAGGCTGGGCCCATCAGAACTGGGTATTCATCATGTGCATGTGGGAGGGAGTGGTGATGTCGTCCTAATGGTTAAGTGCGCTTTGTTTTAAAGTGCATTTATCCTTTCAATGAAGAAAAATAGTCACTCTGCACACTGTTTAGTACTGTATCATCGTGTGCAAGACACTGAGCATGGACCAGATTGTTTGAGGTACAAGCTGAACTTCAAGGTCAAGGTGTCTGATGGCACCATCCATTGCTTTTTGGGCAACTGTGGGTTAAAATGAAGATGACCCAGGAGGATTCTACTGTTGAATGAAGAACATAAAAAAAATGCCAGACTGAAATCTTTCTAAAATGCGTGTTGACAAGCCACAATGCTTTTGGGAGAATGTCCTTTGAACAGATGAGACAAAACTGCAGCTTTTTATGAATTAACATCAGCTCTATGTTCATAGATGAAAAAAATTAAGCTTTCAAAGAAAACAACATCGTAACTATTGTGAAACTTGGTGGAGATTCGGTTATGTTTTGGGGCTACTTTGCTGCATCTGGCATAGGTCGCCTTGAATCTGTGCAGGGCACAATTAAACCTCAAGACTATCAAGGAATTGTGGAGTGAAATGTACTTCTCAGTGTCAGAAAGCTCTGTCTCATTCACCGGTCATGG
Source organism: Nanorana parkeri (assembly GCF_000935625.1). NCBI lineage: Eukaryota > Metazoa > Chordata > Amphibia > Anura > Dicroglossidae > Nanorana > Nanorana parkeri. The sequence continues at coordinate 31,953 of NW_017307234.1, read as the reverse complement.
GTCCTCCCAACAGGATAATGATTGAAAACACAGCTAAAAGCACCCAAAAATGGCTATGAACAAAACATTGGACTGTTCTGAAATAGCCTTCTATAAGCGCTGGTCGGAATTGTGTGGAAAGATCTGAAGCATGCAGTCTGGAGAAGGCACCCTTCAAACCGAAGACAGCTGGAGCAGTTTGCTCAAGAAGTTTGGGTCATACTACCTGTTGGCAGGTATGGAAGTCTCATTGAGAGCTACAATAATGCCTTGGTTGTACAGATTGCCTTTAAAGTTGTGCAGCTTTTTGGGTTCTTCTTTTTTGTGGAAGGATACCAACAAATCTGTCCACAGATGTACACCCATTTGCACACAAACACAGATTATTATTATTTTACATGTATCGTTTGCTTTGGTTCTAAGTCAGGCTGTGTCAAAAGAATTGAAAGCCTATAAATAAAAGTTCACTTGTTGCCGATAGAAGCAATATCAATCATGACAAGTTTTACAACTTTCTCAATAGATTGTTTACCCAGAGTGTGGTTGGAAGACATGGGATCATTTCCTAATCAGAAGAAAATGGCTAGGTCAAGCCACTGTTATTCCATGCCTATGGGTAGTTTCATGCAGGCCAAAGACAGCAGATGGCAATTAACCTATAGGAAACAATTTGACTGTTCAGGAAAAACTGATATAAACATGACATATACATACAATGTGTGATCTCAGTGATTATTTAGGATGTATTTATTGGAAACATTTTGGGGAAAAATAAGACATGGAATCAGAGGGGTTGGTATGGGCATTGACTCACTGTACTTCTTTGTTTTCTATTCTGTTTTTAACATTTAGAAAAGTGTTACTATGGTTTACAGAATTTACTTTTTTTTTCCTTTAATTGTCTATAGGTGTGCGAGGTACTATTTATGTCTCTCAAACCAAGACAAGATTACAGCTTCATTTAATATCAAGTTGCTTTAGTTCCTCCTGCCAGGCTAGTAACTGTGTCATCTCATATTATGACTTCCTAGAGACAGCTAAAATGGCATCTTGAATGTTGAACACTGAGCTGGCTAATAAACTGGAAAGGCGCTCTGGCCTGAGAGAATTTCATGTTTTTGTTTTTCTTTTGTGTTTTTCTTATCCCCACAAGAAATCAGGGACAGACACAAATAGCAGAGTTATTGCAGAGTGATAATATAATAAAAAGTTGCAGGCTTCCCTTGCAGCACTGGTGTTGTATACAGAAATGAGAGGACATCTCAAAAAAAAAAAGCAAAACTTAAATGGTTTACAAGTTGAATGTAATGCTTTCCTTCTGGTTTTAGCAGGGTTTTTTTAACCACTGACCTGGAACAAGTGTGCATGCTCATTAGGGCTGCAGCTAACGATTATTTTCATAATTCGATTATAGTTACCAACTATTCTCATAATCGATTATTATTGATTTAATTGATTAGTTGGTGCATCCCTAATGCTTATCCTTTCAATGTCTTCTATATATTTCTTTATATATAAAAAAATCTTACTAAATGGAATACTGATTTCCCGTCAAGCTCGAAGCATAGTCCACTTAAACAGTGGTATGTCATAGTTGAGTACTTTACAAATGTGCATTGCACTTTAATGGCTTTGGCAGTCCGAAGCAGGCAGAGCATGGTAAAAATTAATGGAAAAAAAATATGAAAGGATCGGTCACATGACTGGCTCTCCCCTCTAATGATAGAGGTTAGTAAAATGATTATCAATAGTAGAAGGGGTCTGTTATCAAACAAACATGTTTTTTTTTGCCCCGAATGGAAGAGTAAAGGTTCACTCTAATATATTGTCAGGGATTTTTGTTCGTTTGTCCACCGCTGTATACGTATATACAAAGAGTAAGTACATTCACATAAAAAATATGGTCATTACAAGTTGTAAATATTTGTTTGCCACAGTCCAGATTACTAATTCAAGTGTTGAACGTGTAGACGAAGATAATGAAGGGGTTTGCAGAGCTGTTTTTGTATCGCTTATCTAATGGAACACTTAAAATTGACCAAAGTTACAGTAAGGGAGAGCAGAGGGATGACCTTATTAGATTTCGGGAGATATTTCATTGCCTAAACATGGGCTGGGGTGTGTGCTGGACCAGACTGTATTGCTTAATAGCATTGTACTTTGTAGGGAGGTCCAGGACCTTATCATACAGTCTGGCAGTGGTGTTATAGATCACAAGACTGGACAGAATTACAAATCCTTTGTCAGGTAGAGCAATGCACATTATGTATTTCAATCGTGTATTTAGTTACTTGTCTGGAATTCAACTTTAACCAAAAGTTGTTGGTTATGGTTACCAGACACCATGCATGCCTATTGAAAATATCCTTATGACCATGTGAGAAACATTTTGATAAGCTTGATAGATAAGATGTATTATTTCTTCCTGAGACTTAGTAACATTAGCTAATCCTCCAGTTCCACCAACAGTGTGTATTTTACAGGCAGCCTCACATATGCACAGATGAGCAATGCAGATTAGTTACATGTTTGGATATCCATGCAACATTTCCATAAACCTGACAGACGTTCTTATACTTCCACACTCTATTCAAAAAAAGAAAAAACATAAGGGGGCTGAAGTAGCCCCTAAATGCAAACTCGTGCTGAGAGATATAGGGAGTGTGTCATTGCTGAGCCTCCCTATTAAATTACTTATTGCCTGGCTGCCTCTAGCTTCAGTGCTTTGAATCACTGACCTGGACAAGCATAAGTTAGAACTTTGGATGCGTGTACATGTTCTGTGTCAGCAAATGTGAAAGTACTGAAGCCATACCAGGATAGCAAGATAACTAACATTTTTGGTAGTCATTCAGATATGGCAGTCTTCTTATTTTTCAGTACAGGTTAAGTTGGATCAAAATGTTAAGATTTCAACAAAATGTAGATAATCAAAAGCAAGTGAAACTTGATGCAGCTGTAGCCATACCCTAATCAGATTTTTGAAGGCAGAAAAGTGATGTATATTTCCTCATTTCACATTGTATGACTAAGTTTGGATAAGATTGGCTGTAAATTATAAATAACATTTCCTGATGTGGAAGAGGGAGCATTACTTCTGGGGCATCAGTGAATACAGATGTCTGTTTGAAGGTTATTAACTTGATGATTGCACAACTGGTATACTTGACCCACAGCAGTGAGCCGTCTCCATAAAATAACATGTCTCTCTTGTCTGCCTTTTTCAGCAGTGTGCATCAGTGCAAACCACAGTGAGGTCACTCTAATAAACTCGGGGTCACTAAATGCCACATCAATGTAAATTCAGTGTGGAGAACCAATGTCTTTTTTGTATCCAAATTGAAGAGTGAGTGAATGAGTGACAGCATTAGAAAGAAAGAACATTATAAATTGGTTTAGTGACATTACAGGCGGCTCCTAGATTGTTTTAGGAACCAAATCTTTTTATAAACCTTTTACAGTTTCCTAAACTCCAGAACAGGGGACAAAACGTAGCTTAAAGAACTACAAATAGTTTCCATCTGTGAAATGACTGCATATTTTTTGTTAGCCATTTTGTAAGCTGTGAAATCATATTAAATAATATATATCTGAATGCAAACACCCCGGTCTTGGGGTAATGTAGAATTCATTTGACCTTGGTTTACGTAGAATTGGACATCATTGACTGCTGCTTTTTTTTTTCTATTGCTTTAGTGTCTATCGGGTTGTTTTACTAAAAGCAAATAGGTTGTTCAATTGGCAAGTTGAGGTGATCTACTGACTGCTATCACCCAGTCATGTGCAAGCAAGAATACTGTTTTATTCAGTTTCCTTGCATGTGATTGGGTAATCTTCGCAAAGTGTATTTTCACCACATTAACTAAGCTAAGAGAACATTCCCTTGCAACATGAACAACCCATTTACCTTTAGTAAATTATTTGACTCAAATTGTTGGTGAAAAATGGGTTCTTAAAGCTATTGCATGTTGGCTTTTTATCATTACCCTATGCGCTGTATGTAAGTAGTTATCTTAGCAGTAAAATGTAAATTAATTTAGGTGCAGGTTTAAAGCAGTAGTAAATGTTCAGCAAGGTTAAGATATGGATTAGTGTTAAATGAGTATGTTTGCATTGTCATGTCATTGCTTGTTAGATACACTACTATCCCATCTAGTCTTGAAGGATAGACGGCTTGATCTGGAGATTGGCATTGAGATACATAGCCTCTCACCCTAAGGTCAGAGGTTCAAATCTGGCTCTCGGCAGGAGTGACTAAAAATCATTAGCATTTTAAAGCTGTTTGGTGACCCTTAAGAGAGCGGTTGGTCTTCTCAGTGCTATTCCCAGTTCACCACATCCAGAAACCATCATCGCAATTGGAGGCTTTAGAGGCTGCGGATAATGAACATTAAGAGTGAAGTACCTTCTCACCTTTTAGAGCTGTGTCTCCAGGGAGCGGCTGCCAGACAATATTTGGGTGATCTGTGAAATTTGCTTTTAACACTGAAACTCTGAACATTCAAGAATATATATCATTCTATCAATATTTGTATTTTAAATTACCTTGAATTACAAGTAAAATACTTGGAACTTTCTAAAGAAGAAAAAAACTCCCATAAGGCCAATAACTGAATAATATAGAAAAAAGAAGACAAGTACTGCAAAACTTTTGACTTGAAATAAATGGCAATTATGTATCTTTTTTTGGGGGGTAACTTAATAGACCCATGTCTTTTTTTTGTTTGTTACCCAGCTCATATGAATGTATGCATTACTCATTATATTATGCTAAATAATGTCAAAACGTATGTGAGTGCTTATTGGTGTAATGCATGATTCATTTTCAGGCAAGTTACAAATATGTGTCATTACCTGTTGTTATAGTTTTTATGGCAACACTGAGTAATCATCACTAACTATGGGTTCTGCAAAAGCAAGAATACACATTTTTTTATTCCATATCCATTTGTGCCAATTTCTATAACTCTACTCGTGCAAAGCTAAAGCAGGTATAGAGGCATTCACGGGTCTTGCAGCGGAGATAACTCAAAGCATCAACATTTTATTGTCATTGTGTTGGTAGAGCTCAGTCCATCTTATTGAAAGTGGTGAAAATGTACTATGCAAAGAATAACCAATCATGGGCAAAGGAAATACATTTTTTTTTAAAAACAGCATTTTTGCTTGCACATAATTGGGTGATGTAAGTCAGCAGAGCTTCACCTCGTTCACTAAACTAAGGGGAAACGTCCCCATGCATAGTGCAAAGTGAACAGCTTTTTTGCCATTTAAAAAAAAATCAATCTCCTAGAATGTTCCTCTTTTCTTTTTCTTACCCAACAGACACTTTCCTTCACCCTCAGGGTCAGTTTTCTAATCAGATGTCCAGTTATATTTTTCTAGTGCTAATTAGAAAATAAGAGATGACACCTGACTAGTTGCAATGGTTTGCGATTGTATTTTACTCTGTGAGCTATGGTTTATGTCATTAAGCTATTGCTATAAAAATTACTATTTTCATTGGAATTTCTACAATAAACACTGATTAAAAGTAAGGGTTGTTTGGATTTTTTTATAGAATATATTCAAAAGTTAGATAATTGATTGGTAAGTGTGGTTAACAGACTCTGAAAGGTATGTAATAAATTATTTAATTAATTGGTGTTTAACCTGTTGCCGTCCGCCCATTGTAATAGAACGGCGGGACGGATGTCGGCTATCTGCGGTTTGCCGTTACGAGACGGCTTCTTTTTTTTTTTGCTCTTGCGCGCCCCCTGGCGCGGTCACGAGCAAACAACATTAAACACACTGTCCATTGGACAGTGTAGTTTAAACAACATTGTTGCAGGGCAAAGTATTTTGCTCTGTTCAGTTTCTTCATTTTCTGTGAACGTTTACCCAAAAAGTTAAACCTAGAAAACACTCAACATGCACATTATCAAATACCTTGGGGTATCTTCTTTCTATAATGGGGTCATTTTGTGGGGCTTTCTACTGTCCTTGCATTTTGGGGCCTCAAGAAATGCGATATGCAGTCAGGGCACCAGGGTTGATACAATTCAAATATATATACCATAGTCTGTGGACTATATAACTTTCACACATTGTAATTAATTTACACTTTTTTTTTTTAACCAAAGAAATGTAGCAGAATACATTTTGATCAAAATTTATGAAGAAAGATTATTTATGTGCAAATTTTCATAGCTTAACATAGGGAAAACAGGTTTTTTTCAAAATTTTCGGTACTTTTTCCTTAATATAGTAAAAAATAAAAACCCCAGTGGTGATTAAATACCACCAAAAGAAAGCTCTATCTGTCCCCAAAAAAAGGATATAAAATTCATTTTGGTACAGCATTGTATGGCTGAATAATTGTCAGTAAAAGTATCGCAGCGCTGAATACTGAAAAATGGCCTGGATGGGAAGGGGGTTTAACACCGCGGAAGTCAAGTGGTTAAAGGTGTCTTGTGTGTCTGCTTTGCAGCTCAGTACTGCTTGGCATGTCTTGGAAGCTTATGAGGCTGCTTTTGGGATGCAGAAATCCAGAAGAGCCAGGCTGAACTGAAACCAGCATAACCTTTGCCATGGTTGACTCCTGGAGAGGGAAGAGCTGATGTGATGTGCAGGGTGTAAATAGAGTGCAAACTTAGACAAAACGTTGGGAATTGTAGCTAGCAAGGAGTAGGAGGCTGTATTCTTCCTGTTGACCTTGTTCTGGGTGTATACACTGTCTGGAGACCCCTTAGACACGTACTGTATAATGGGGCACAACATTAAGTGTATCCTGTGAGTTTCTGTTACTGGAGTTTGGGGCAAATGTATATGTGGTAAGTGATCACACCAAACATCAACCATAGCTAGTCCATTACCAAGCGGTTTGCAGGCAAGCACATTTTAATTTATGCTACAAGTGCTGTGCTATGTTTGTGTATACTAGCTAATGCTGGGTAGCATTTAATCAAGAACTAAGCTAAGAACTATTTTGTAGTGTTGCAAAAGACAATGTTGCTTTTCAAACTTTTTCTATATTTGTATTAAAAAAAGCATCTGTTCACCCAGCAGCTGATTTGCACAATCCCTAGACTCCTTGTCTGTCTTACATGTGAAAGGGCAGAGAAGGAACCTAGCTGATTAGAGTACATGTATATTTCATTGTATGCGATTATAATAGGGTGATCAGAGTTATGTTAGTGTAAAGTATGTAATTGTATTGTGATTGCCTTGCTAATGATATGCATATGAAATGTGTATGTTGAAAGTGTGAAGATAAAATTCAAGTAAAGGCTAATGAAAGGCTAATTTAGGAAAACTCTGTGGGGGAAACAAATGTAGTAAGGTGGATGTATATTGCATACTAAGTTCATATTGCATGTTATGTTTGCTTTACACTATAATTTTATCACCAGTGTGATGGGAACTCAGAATTACCAATCTGCCCATCCATTGGAGGAAAGTCTTCAATGGGAAACCAATTGGCTGCTGAAGCATTACTCTATTTCTACACAAGTATAACATAGGAGTGAAACAACCTTTAGGGTGGCTGTAGACAGCCTGATCATTACAATCATCATTCATTCTAATTTTGGGAATTGGTTGCAATCATTTGTACCACCTAAGGCTGGCCATTTACCTATCAACTTTTTTCGTTCAACCCTGAACGAAAAAAATTACGTGATTCCTTTATCAATACAAACAGCGTGTCGATCGAGGAATCGCCACTGTTTGTATTGTATTCTAACAGGTGCTGCCAGCATGTCAGAATACCCTATCAGAGCGGGCAGCTCATTGACTGCTGGCTCTGAAACTACAAAGATTTACCAGCTGGCTGCTTTGATCGAGGAATGCCGGCTGAAAGGGAGCCAACAGCCCCACACACTGTGCAAATTTCGGCCAGTACATTAAAAAACGGACGAAATTTGGCCACTGTAGTGAGAGGGACCAGCATCTCGGACATTCCAGGGTGAGTGTTATCATATTGAGACATTGTCCATGGAATCTGTTTGTCAGAAGACCAAAGCACCATTTGTGTTCTAAGGATCATGGCAAGCTCCAGCACTTGGTTGACCATTGCCAAGATAGGCAGATATCTGGAGCTCTATGTCATCTTAATTGTATAGCAATGGTCCTTTATGTGCATCTCTGGCCAATTTAATTTTTTCTGTTTTGCTTAGGGTTGAGAATGGCAAATTTGCTGTCTGTGCCCAGTTGAGGAGATTGTCCTTCACGTTTTGTTGCAGAGACACAACAGAAAGTGAGAGGACCTATCTCTAAAAAGTCACTGGCCTTCTCACCACAAGCACTGCTTATTGGATGATTTTCCCCTGTAAGCATCAAGCCAAGTTGCCAACTTACCTACTTTACTTCCTTTTTTCCTAGAAGATAGTAACACATTAATTTACCTTACCACACACAAGTCTAAAAATGTGGCCCAAGAAAAGTTCTCTGCAACTTGGCTTGTTCAGCTTTTTAAGCTGTTAACGGTCAACCTATACAGTAACGTTTTTAGTTGGTAAGATTCCATCGCATTTGTTTATATTTATTGTTTGAAAATGTACAAAACAGATTAACTTAAAGTGATATTAAAGCCTATTTTTTTAATTTCTCCTTTAAGGAGACCCTCCTTTGCTGGAGGATGTTGCTGTTTTTCTTTAAAAGTTTCTAATCCCTTGTTTTGTAGTGGCTCCCCGCAGCGCTTTTCCCCCCACCCCCTGCACAGGTGCCACCATAGCTCTAGTGGAGGCACCCGTCCATAGACACACAGCCCTGTGGCAGGCCACACCCCTTCCCTCTTTGATTGATGGCAGAAGGAGCCTATGGCTCCTCTGCCATCAGTATCCTCCCCCCGCAACTTAGAAGTTCGGGGAATGGAGGATCGCTTCGGACCGGCGGCAGGGACGAGTGCAGCTGAAAGGTAAGTGTGGGGGGGACTGGTGTAGAAAAAAGGTGATTGGCCGTTTTTTTACCCTAATGCAGAGAATGCATTAAGGTAAAAAACGCCCAGACCTTAATACTACTTTAACAGAAAACAAATATTAAAGTTTGTCTTTTTGGTTTGTACTATTTTACTATTTAAAAAAACTAAAACAAATTATAAAAGTAAATAAATATAAGTAATGCACGTTTTGTAGTAGTTTTTCTTTTTTTTTAGATATGAAATCATAGTAGATATTATTATATTATAATCCTTTGCGTCATTAGTAACATTCTGGTAGATATATTAATTATATCAATTAGTATGTCCAACCACATGCTATGAAGTCTATTTTATCATGCTTTATCTGCCTCGTGTGGACCATGACCAGCCCACTTACATTTCTGAATCTTCCAATTGTGTTGCCTTGTGTGTTTTGGCCTCATTTTTCCCATTTCCACCTCGCTCAGCTGCAGAAAACGTCTTCATTGTTGTTCTCCCAGATTGTGATACTGTCACAAAACTGTTGCTAGGCAACAAATGTGGTTACCAGGACTGAGCGAATAGCTGAAGGGAAAGAGAAGTGTTGCACCATTGTAGAGTAACCATAGCAATGACCTACTATTACAGAGTAAAGAATTAACATTAACAGTGTTGTGGTATGAAACATATGCGATGATTCGCATGAGTGCCAATCTGGGATCATTTTTCATAATTTACAGCATTTCAGGGCAGTCATTCCCCTTGTACTGTGGACTTCAGTCTCTTACGCTCTCTCTCTGATAATACACAGGCCAGTCATGATTGACATTTTGGGCTAAGGGAACTTCTCCCACTAATGAAGACTCGTCTTTGCTACGCTGACATATCAGGCTGGTTCTGTGTACCCATGGGAATAAGCTAGTGCAAGCAGCACCCACAGAGGATGAATATAAACCCAACTATTTCATATGCACAGTGAGATCAGGCTCAGACACTAGTCTGTCTGCAGGAGACTAAGGAGCAAAGTCACATGCTTTGAAGACCTATGACCTGCCACCCCTTTTGAATATATTTGCTGTAACTGACAAAGCAGGTGGGGATTCTGTCTCAGCGTATTGCCTCTACGTGCAGTGTATGCTCATAATGTTTAAGCCATTTATACTGCTGTGCCCTGGATTATGGTCTTCTCTTTCTGCAGGGAAAGTGTAATTGCCACATATACAGATTGGAGTCAGATATTAAAATGAAAATAACTCTCGGCTATTCTGCGTGTGAGATTTCTCGGAGCAGAAGGGGAATGAATGGTTGTGCTTGTGAGCAGCTGAGGCTGTGACATACTGTAGTCAGCCTTCCTGGGACAGGCCCTGCTGCTGAGTGGTGTTCACAAGCCAGATGCCATCCAGAGAGTATGGCGATACCCACAGCCTCGGCAGCTCCGTATGGTGTGTGATTTATAATGCACAAAGAGGAAAAAAGCAATGTTACACAATGAAAAGTAGCTGATTTGTTTTTATTGGCTTGATCACTTTGTGTCTGTACTATGGTATAGGCATCCAGTGGTGCATGATTCATCTGAAAATAACTGTATGATCTCTCCTACTTTCAAGGCATCATTCTTATTTTGATGGTGCTAATACAATAATTTCCTCTGGCATGCTGTATCTGCAGGTGCGCCTACTTTGTTTACATGTCATAATTATATACCCGTGAGGGCAAATCATTTCATGCTTAGTACAGCAAGGTGCAGAGGCGGAGGTGATTATAATGTGTAAGTGACTACCATTTCTTTCCCCCCGTTCTACTAATCCACTACCTGAAAGTTTTGGAGCACTTTCAGAGTCTTTTATTTAAATATTTACTGGGAAATCAGAATTGTTTGCTGCTTATAAATCTCATCATGCTGAACATGTATTTTAAATGTTATTATTACTAGGGAATTTAAGCAAATAATAGAAATCCTTCAGTAGCTAATAGTGAGGTGCATTTGCAATTTAGAAATTAGGTGGAGCATGCTATACCTCTGATTTGGAGCTCAAGTTGAGGTGTGTGTTGGCCTATGGCAAGGTTCAGGGGCTCTAAAGTTGTAAAGAAGAAGTAGCAGCTTTAAGCTGACCATATACTATACAATTTGGTTGTGCAGTTCCCTTTTGATCTACCACCAACTATATAATGTAAGGGCCTGTTCACTGGATCCATACCGAATAGATTGTTTAGCTTTGTCCCTTATATGACATGGTTTTTGTAAGTGTAAAGGAGATTGTACAGTCATGCTGTAATGTGTATAGTCACCCGTAGTCATAGCTAAAGGTACACACATTCACTATTTGCTGCCTGCCCTTAGGGACTTGTTGTTTGTGGTGTTGTTATTATTTTTATTAATAATAATATTATTATCACCCGGTAACGTATTGGTGCATTGGTCGGGTCTTTTCTGCCCGTGCGCGCCCGCAGAAAAAAAATGCCGTCTGGAGACAGCAGCCCACCAATGCTGCAGTGCCGTCCGTCCGTTTTTTACGGACGGACGGACGGCAAGTGGTTAAAGAGGAACTCTGGCCAAAGCTTTTTATTAACCCTTGCAGTGAGGCTACCCCTGCACTTCAAGGGTTAACTGCTAGTTTTTGTTATTGGGCGAGTTATACTCACCCAATGCTCCCAGCCGGCTTGCTTTTAGACAGATTCTTCCATCTTCTCTCCCCCTCCTCAGCTGAAGTCTTAGGCCCCGTGAATCATCACATTCTATACACTGTATAGACGTGAAGATGTTGAGGAACATTCCAATGCTGCAGCATAGGAGAAGGCAGGCTTCAGAGACCAGAGAAGCAGGGGACCCGGCTTAGCGGTTCAGGTGAGCACTTAACCCTTTCAGTGCAGGGGTTGCCCCCCTGCAAGGGTTTTAAAAAGTTGTGCCCGGAGCTCTTGTTTAAAATCACATGGTTCAAACTGGCATTAAATACAAACTCTGGCCATAGCTGTTTTGTTTTTGTTTTTTAAAGTGTTTGGAAGGAATATAACTTCTCTGCGAAATCATGTTTGGGAGATTTCAAGAAATCAATGGGATAGGTGGGTGTCGCACAGACAGGAAGACACCGACAGTAAAGACCTAAGTGAGCTTCTAACCTTTTCCCACTCTACCCAAAACAAAAAGATTTTTTTTTGGCCGGAGCTTTTTGTTCTATATTATAATTTACATAAATAAAGAAGGTTGTGATAAAAATGACAAGCTTAAGTCATTGTGCTTAGGGCGCTCTCACACCGCGTCCTGCCTATTCCTTGTGTTCTTTATATCGGCCTAAACCTCCGTCGTTGGCTGAAGAACTAGAAGACATTTCTCACGTTACTTTCAGTGAACCAAAGTTTGCATAACCCCTTACCTATGTATTCTGCCTGTGTTAACTGTTACCCTCTGAAACACAATCATTTCCCCTCCCTATCTTACTCTCATCTGTCAGCAGGTGAACAGTTTTGTATTCAGATGTCAAATTCATAAAGATTTTTATTTTAAATTCCGCGTTTTGCTTTCACTGAAAGTAATTACTTGGGTAGCCGAGGAAACAGTTTTCCGATGTGAAAGTTAGCCTATGTTTAGTTCTGAAGCTGTGGGTGTAAACTGTCCACGATCTTCCGTATTCTCATCAAGAGTCTCTGGAGGAGCAGAGGGTGGGACTTCCATAACTACAACATGCTGCTGATCTGTAAATTAATCCCGGGGAAATAACATAACATGCTTTCTAGAGTATAGGTGTAAACCTGGAGAACGTTAGGTGCCACATGTACTTTAAGTGTTGAAGGCTCCTCACTCCTGCCGTAACAGGTGTAGAGGAAATATTACATTTTTTGTATGGGGTAGTATGCTGTGCAGTACCATTGAATTAATTTGTTCAGGTTTTTTTAAAGCTAGACTCACAAACTGGGGAAAAAAAGTTCATTTATTTTAAAGTAACTTCAGAGGATTTCTTTTTAATAATGAAATCTAAAGAATTTGGCACAAAAAACAACTCTCAAATATAAAATGTATAAATAAATAAAGCTACTGCGTGCATGGCATGCTTTACACTAAAGATTTACATGTATTGCTACCCAATACAAACCACAAGCAATGTTAGTTGTAGCCTACTTAGATTGTAAGCTCTCGCACGCAGGGGCCTCCTAAACCTCCTGTATTGAAATTGTATTGTAACTGTACTGTCTCCCTCCATTTGGCACTGTTGGCACCTTATACATCTTGTATAATAATATTAACAACAATAATAATAGTTGGTCAGACTAATGAAATGTGATTTCTGATTAATCGCAATGTTTCAAAGCACAGCTAAGTTTTTTTATGCTGGTATGTAACAACTTAAATAATGCATGGAAATAATTTTATTTTATTATTTACTTTTATTTTGTTTGACGTAAACTTAAAAAAATAACTGACCACCTTCTGCTCAGAATATGAAAATTCTGCGAAAAAACAAATCTTTAAACTGAAACATGTAGGCATCTTTAGTGTTAAAATGTTACAATCTAAAAGTTTTTAGTGATGGTTGTAAAATATTTGTTTCAACAATCTATTGTTACTGTTCTAGAGATTCTTTAGCAGAAGGTTGTTCTTTAGCACTAGATGCCAGTCACTGCTGTGTACGGCAACATATGCTCAGCTGTTAACAGTTGTGTGTAGGGGCCCTTTTACCTCCAAGATATTGCCGTCACTGTCTGAAAGTTTCTTCTAGAAATACTAAGCAGTGTGTTTGACTAATGACAAGTTACAATGACACCTCTGACTGCAAAAACTGACACCATTAATAGCCTCTCTTATTTACGAAAGGTGATAATATGAAAGGTGGTTACGTTTAATTAGCACTTTGCACCTTTTTGTAAATAAGGTACGTCATTTTGTTGTAGAAGATATTGTAACAGAATACATCAAAGTTGTTCTTGGCAAAGGGACAATATTCTTTTCCAAGATAACACCGAAAACCTTATTCCAATTTCTAATGCAATGTAATATCTGTATATCACGCCTCAGCACCAATATTATTCGTCAGGATCTCTTTGTAGTTGGCACGTAAAGCATGGTATTTATTCCTGATAAATGATACATGTACAACGAGTCATGTTTTAAAGGTTGTTATGTAAAGTAGCTGGCATGAGCTTGACAAGTTTCTGTAGTTGTAGAATCATGAAAGTGAATTATGAAAACCTATGAAGAGATGATGGGTGTGTTTCAGAACAATTCATGAAACTGTTGCTGTTTCTTAGTTACCCTATAAAACATACATAATCTAGGTGGTTGTACTAGACAACGCCAGCATTGTAGTTACATGGAAAGTAAATCATAGTATTTTATATGAAATATAAAAGTCTCATACATTGGTAATTTGGCATTTTAAACAAGTATCTTTGCACAAAGTAGGACATTTATGTGGCTTTCATTACAGCTAATCAAATGCTTTCTTTCTGTGGGTATAGAATCTTTTCTGTAGGTATTTATGATGCATTCTGGCATTTATGATGCATGAACCCTATTGGGTCTTACTAATGGCTCACAGGGAGATGTCAGGAAAGTGATAATAAAAGCTATCTGGATGCGTATGACATCTGTGCCTTAAAACAACCAGAATCCTGGCCAGGACACTATCTGCAGGGAGTTTGCATGTTCGCCCTGTGCTTGCGTGGGTTTCCTCCGGCTACACCGGTTTCCTCCCACACAAAGACATGCTGGTAGGTTAATTGGCTCTAGTCTAAATCACCCCTCATAAGTATGCATGTGAGATAGGGACCTTAGATTGTAAGCTACTTGAGGGTAGGGACTGATGTGAATGTGAAGCTATGTAAAGCGCTGCGTAAATTGTCATCACTATATAAATACCTGTATTAAATAAATAATAATTTGTTCTCACTTACTCATCCCACCTCTTTTCTGTCCTCACAGGCACCGAACGCCATGAGCTGACCTCGTGGAAAAGCTTCAACTCCATATTCAGGTTCTTCAAGGAAGCTTTGGAAGCCAAGAACACAAAAAGCAAGACAGTATCTACCAGACGCTCCAACAGAAGAAAGAGTGATGAATTTTAAAGAAAAGAAAATTGTACAGATTCTGCCCAGCTCCCTCACCACAATGGTTTTTATTCTAGTCCCTCAGCCCTTCATTAGATTGTTTTCCTCCTAGAGCACATGGTCATGATGTATACATTTAAATAGCGTTTTACATTATTTCTAGATGAGTGCAACTGTCAAAGCAATATGGATTCACTGGTTGTGCTTCCTGTGGTCTGCTGCTATGATTTCGTGCTGCCCATCACAGCACAGATTAAGGCTGACAGCAGAGCTGCACAGTACAGCATGGTGCAAGTCTAATTGCCCTGACATCGCCCTACACTTTAAGTTGATGCCATAGCTTGTCTGCTATTTCACTGCCCTGGGCCCATTCACTCATCTTACCTCTGTGGCCCTACCTGCTTAACTCCTGCTATGCCAAGCAAGAAATTGAAGGCCTTCACTGCGTGAAAGAAAAACAGTTTAACCTTCGTTTCCTTTTATTTTAGTTCCGTTTTTACTGTTTTATGTTGTAGCTAACTCTTTCTGTGCTGAAGTAAACCTTTGAGCATCATATAGTAGAATGTTCCCTATACAAGCTTAAACCTTTCCTTCATAAGATGGGTTACATTTCCAGGGAAGTCTTTTAATTACAGTTATGCGCTCACACAAATCTTTTCTGCTTTATATTATTCATTATATCAAATGGTGTGTGTTATTTAAAGTATAATTCAATATTGCTGATGACTTCTTAAGACATTAATGATGACATTTTAAGGCAGAGCAGTTTGATAATAAACATCTTAAATGGTGTTCACTTTCCATCTTTTCTGCTGTGCTTGTACAAGCTGTTGAATTATCTATACTACCTTATGAGAAATGTTAAAATGATTCTGCTAGCCATATCATCAGTACAAAGTTATGCACAGTGGAGAGTGGTAAGGTCAGATCAATACAATGACCTTATGGGTAAAAACTCCTAGTCTTGTGATCCCAATTGCCACTACACAGAACAGCTTAAACAGTAATGATATGATGAAAGTATATCAATTCTTTATTCATACATGAGGTCTGCTTCAGAGGTTCTGCAATCCATTGCAAAAACATTGCTGAAATTAGACAACGTTTTACATATTTGATTATGGAGTGTTGCAGCTCCTTGGACCCTTTTGCAAAGTTTGTAAGAGGGTATCCTACAATGACAACATCTGCAAAAATCAGTAGCGCTGGTCCATACAGGTCCCCAGGGTTAGACTGGAAGAATTCTACAATGATTGTAAATAAAGACACCTTCCCACCTGAGTGATTTAGCTCAGCATTGCATTACATGATAACCCCATATGAGAGCTGGACTATTATGTTGAATGATACATTTTAAATCGGTACAGCTATATATGGTGCACTTTGACATTGTGCTCTGAGTTCCTGAATAAAGAGGTTTAGAAGTGTATTACATACATGTTCTTTACGACCGTTTCACCATTTGTCAGATGTGAAGGAGGCTGTACTGTACAACAGTGTTATCTGCAGGGTATAATGGGTAGTTCTATCAACTGTACACACACAATAGAAAGAAACATGTGAAAAAAGTGCTCATTATTATCTTACTGCTCTGACTTACAGTATTCATATTGTTTGAAAGTTGAAGGTGCATTTTAAAATCCAATATGCTGTATGTTTCAATTTGAAATAACTAAATGCATTCTGGTAAAAAGTAAAATAAAGGCCTTTCCACTGCTAGGATGCTGCAGAGAAGGACCTTTGCTCTTTGTGAGGAATCAGTAGTCTTTCTGCAGTGCTCCAAAACACCCCCTGCTGAGTTAGACCTATAGCTCTGCAATCAGAAAAGCTCATGTTACCTTCTGATTGGGGAGCTCTAGCTTGACTCAGCAGAAGCATGTGAGACCTCTGTAGGGAGACTACTGCTTCCACCCTGAGAGAAAGGGTCCTTTTCCGCAGCACGCTGGCAAGGGGACAGGCTTTTCTACTCAGGCTGTGGCTGCTTTATGAAAAAAATGAACTGTAGGACTTTGCACACCTTTTCTTTTAGTGCACCTGGAATGTATCTAGCTGATTTAGACTGAAAGTGCATCTTTCCTGCCATAAGATCAGAAAAGACGCTTAGGTCTTTCTGCTAGCCTAAGTCCTCACCGATCTATATACAAGACAGGACTTATTATTTGTTATCTCATCACTGCACTGGGAGCTGTACTCTGTGCTCTAGAGCTCTGTGAAAGCTTCACAATAGCCTGGGTCGAATTTTGAACCTCAGTGACATGGTTACACTGTTTTTTACATATAAAAAGCTCTATTTTAGGAGAAGTATGCTAATGCTGGATCATTTTTAAGCACAGATGGTAACAGTAGAATGCTTGGGGAACAAATGTTTTAATGTAATTGTGGTTTCTGCTTGCATAAAATGTTGAATTGTTTTATGTTGTTATAGCTGGTCCTGTTTTAAGATGTACAAAAAAAAAAATCATAGTTTATTTAACCATTTGGAAGCCACAGGTGTCCTAGCAAACTTTTAAAAGCTGTGGATAGTTTTCATTTAATCTGCTATTTTTAATATTGTCACAGGTAAAAGTACAATATGTTGATCAGAAGCACTGTGAAAGAATATAGTTAGATAATTATTTTTACATGCAGATGCCTTTCTTCCAATTTAAACATTTCACATTTTCATTTTTTTTTTGCGCTTTGTGTTAAAGTTTCGCACCCACCTGAAATGCATATTATGTAATGAAATATTCTGACATTATTTTTTTTGCTATATTTAGATACAGGCACTGAAGATTTTCATAATTTATTTATAATGTGCCTTTTGTCAGATATTTTTATGGGAACTAACTTTTTATAATGTTGAAAACACTAAGCAAAAGTCATATTAGATCAATTTGTTTAGTATTTCACATTGGTGTTGTTTTCATTAAATACAGTATTAATTAGCTCCACTATAGAGAGTATATGCCATTGCCCTATAGTGTTATGGCTGCCCTGCTCTGCCATGTATGTACAGACATCTGGCCTCATGTGCAAGTCATGTGGAAATAATGGAGGCAGACATGTCATGGGCTGAGCCACAGTTGCCTAGTAGAAACACTGTTGCATTCTTTAGCTGTGTCTTTTGTTCCAGATAAATAAATAGTCAGCATTGTCTTCTATTTTGCCTCAGGGCATTAAATAGGTTCTTCCATTTCTGTAGGTGACCTGTAAGTTTTAACAGATACTGATATCTCAGTTGAAGGTGGAACATCGTGAGCTAAGTCGCATGATGGCATTTTATATTTTTTAGTGACTGTAGCATTATTGATACAAGTTTTGTCCCCATTCCTCCTGTTGCATTCATTGTAATATAACAATTATTAATTAGTGGTTAATTATAGGGATGTTCAGATACCAGTGCCGATACTTGGCATTTTCATGAGAACTACCAGGGTTGCAGCGGTTGTAGCTGGGACCTGGCTCTGGCTCCCCACCACTGTCCTGAAATCATTAGTCTGTATTGTTTTATAAAAATTGTCAGATGACACTAAACAAAAATGAACCAGTACTTGTATCTGTGAGTACTTGGACAAGTATCAGTACTTGCACTTGGAAAAATGGTATCGGTGCATCACATATATATGTTTATTAAAGAATCAAACATTAAAACAGAGATGTACAATTCCCAGGAGCTCCGTGTGCTCCTTAAAAACGACAGCTGCCTCCTAACTTGCATTTTTCTCTAGTGCAGTCTTGGAGCTGGAAAAGTATCTATACCTGAATCTGTCCTCGTACCGAGTATGGTACTTGGTATCTGAACATCCCTACTTAATTATTATTATTATTTATTATTAATTATTATTAAAATAACAGTCATACTCGCCTGTGAGCCGGCTTTCTTTTAGACCGGTCCCTGGAGACTCTCTCCCCCTCCGCTGCAGCAGTGTAAGGTCCCTGAGTCATCAGGTTCTATACACAGTGTATAGAATGTGAGGATGCCGAGGCACAATCCATTGCTAAAAAGGAGGAGGAGACAGGCTGGAGGGAGCTCTGTCACAGCCAGCTAGCTCTGAGGATGGAGTGAGTAGAGCTTTGTTATTTTCCTCCCTAGACAAAAATGAGCACTTAACCCTTGCAGTTATTATTAACCCTTGCCTTGGGGCTACCCCGCATGGCAAAGGGTTAAGTGCCGCAGTGGTCTAAGGTCCCTGAGTCATCAGGTTCTATACACAGTGTACAGAATGTGAGGACGCCAAGGTACAATCCATTGCTTGAAAAGGAGGAGGATACAGCCTGGAGGGAGCGCTGTCACAGCCAGCTAGCTCTGAGGATGGAGTGAGTAGAGCTTTGTTATTTTCCTCCCTAGACATAAATGAGCAGTTAGCCCTTGCAGTGTGGGGGAGGCCCTACTGCGAGGGTTAATAGTAATTTTCCCTGGCGTTCTGCTTTTAAATATTAACTCCAAGCTGGTTTTTTGTTTTAAATTGTCCCTTGCTGGTTTATATAAAAACGGATTTTACTGCAATAGTCACCTAAGTCCAGATAATGTCTTAGAGCTTTCTGTAAGACATTTTGTGGACTGAGAATGTCCAGAGAATGTCTTAGACGCTAACAATAAGGAAAGATCGCATGAATTTAAGGTTACTACTTGGCTGGAGAATAAGCTGGGTGTTGTGGTGCCTATTGTACAAAAAAAGAGAGAAAATCAAAAAAAAAGCCAGCATTGTTTTCCAGAAAAAATGTCTAATGTTATATTTTGCTAAAAATCTACTTGTGTGTTATTTTTATCCAGTTTTTTTGTTCGATATATTAAGTGAGAATTGTAAAGTGTTGCAAATGTTGTAGCATCCAGTTCAGTGTGGAGGAATATATTAGGAAATGTGCAACTGTTAGATCAAAAGGATTTGACCACCATCACAATTGTAATAGTTATGTAATGTTCCTGCTTTGAGTCTGTTTCATTGAACTATGACTGATATATTAAAGTTGTCAACTATTATTGAAATGCTGCCCTCTGATTTGCTATCAACCATTCACCTTGCTCTGTTTATTTTAAAAACTATTTTAGAAGATGAAAAGTAGTGCAAAAACACACAACATTGAAGACCTGTGCACTGTTTCAAGCACAACACAATCCTTTTCTGTTTGTTAACTATATTAGATTTGTGTATACTGCGAGGTGTGTAGTGTGATTTTGGAGTCCACATTATAGAGCCATTTTTATTTGTGATCCTTTATCATTCCAAAATGGCCAAATAGGATATTTGCCCTTAATGATTTATTTCAACCAAGTCTAATATTTCAGGGTTTTTCTTTGGAGGAGGGGATGGTGATCCAGTGTTCCCAACATTATTTAGTTGTATAAAAGCCAGTACTTCCCACGTATCCTGTGCTGTGGGTCACCTAATATCACGTAGGTCTACATATGATTACACACAGTACATACAGAGCCTCACTGTTTATAAAGGCAAAGCTAAAACCATACTAAAGTGTCTCTGTGTGTTTTATGTATGCTTCATTATTTTATAGAATTCTAAACTGTTACTCTGAATTTACCTAAAAAACCAAAACTATGCCCTGATTCCATGGAGGTGCGTGTACCAGGATCATGTGATCTAAATCATTGTTTTTAACCCTTTTAGTCATATATACAGAAGGTTAATTGACTTTCAAATGCCTGCCAAGTTCTCCCCACATAGTGAGGCTCAGAGGGTATATTCTGCTGAGTCACTTAAAGGTATACTTCTGACCGATATAAAAGGCACAAATTAATGCAGCTTTGTATTCATTATTACATCATTTAATGTATTTTTTAACGAAAGCAGTGTAAGTACCCGAATATGACATGATATCAACCTCTTGCACAGCAGATCTCAGAGAGGCAAAGGGAGAAGTCAATCAGGTCTGTTGCAGTGCAGGAGCGCTGAGTGAGCAGAGAGTTAAGCTCAGCTTTTCCTTTCCCTGTCACATGCTGGGAGTAGGAGGATACTTGTAAGTGAAAGTAAAACTGCAGCTGAGAAAGGTCAGGTCCCTTCCTAGCCAGGCCGGACTGTGCTGTGTGGCAAATCTGTGTAAATCTCAGGACTGCATGGGCAGAAATACACATTTCTTTTTCCTTTATTTATAGATAAGAGTAGAGGTTGAGGCACTCACACGTATGCAGCAGGGAAGATTAGAGTGAACAGCAAATGTTTTATTGTGTCTGACATTTCAATAGGCTTAGCCCATCTTTATCAATGTATTTGTATTTAGCCGTTTGCCTGGAGGTCAGCTTTAAAGTAGACCCGTCATTGCCTGGCCTCACTGACTCTTTCCTGGTACGTGACTCAATGCATGACAGCCAGGCAGCGAGCATATTTAAGAAGAGTAGTAAGCCATGGCATTCTCAGTGCTTTACCCACGATATGTTTCCTTTTATAAGTGATAATTTAGCAAAGTCATTGCTTGAGTTTTCCTTTTGCTACCATGGCTTTATCCAAAGGCCCCTCCAACCATGAAAGCTTTTAACAGCTGGACTAATCACAGCCAATGGTCACACATGCGTTACGTTTTGCTAGACTAGCGTTCGTGTGTGTTCAAGGCCTAAAGCATTTCTGGAGAAAGATTTATGTTCAGACCATTCCATTCTATATTCGTGTCATGTTGGGTTTCATTCAGCAAACATTAGTGAGAAAGCAGCAAGAGAGTGAGATGGGTGAGGGGAGTCCGAGTAGAGCAAGGATATGTCTTTTAAAGCAGGTGTACCAAAAGAAACAAGGCTCAATTGAGAAGAATACATCTACATGAAACCACATTAGTTACCACTTAAAATAATCAGTTTTATTATTATTAGCAGACATCTGTGTTTCCTGTGTGACTGCAGTGAAACTTCTGCATGTTCCATACTGCTGCCCCGACAATCTGCCTGGTCACCTGCATCCCACCAGATCATTGCTTTCCTCCTCCTGTTTTCCATTGGCTATTCCATACTCACTGCTCTCTACTCTCATGTTACTGTCCTCCCATATGCGCCTGTCATTCATCTAGACTTCTCCCATTCCATCTGGCTGATGTTGCCCATTCCCCATGCCGGTGTTTTTTTCCTCTTGTATTCTGCTCATGCCCACTGTTCTCCCTCATTCTCCAGATACTATTCTTGTATTATTTGCTATTATTAGCCATGTGCAAGTGGTGTTTAATGCCTGCAAATGTCATCACTTTGTAACTGAATTAATATAAATACACAAGCTACAAGCTGACATGTGCATTGGAATGCATGGCCCTCTGCTCCATGTTATCTTTTATATTTGTAATGCATGTTGTTCCCTTCACACAGTTAAATGACTTATTTTTCACTGTGACATGTACTCCTTATGTAGCATTTCTGATGTTTTCCTTTATAAAAATGTTCAAAATGCACTACTGTAAATAAGTCCTGGCTGAAATAATGGTAAAAAAAGAGTGGAGGCCACAGTGTGTTTGTATGCACCTTGGTATGTGCGGAGCATTACTGTTTGTACTTAAAATGACAATGCAGAATGCTTCTATGTCTAATTGTCAATGAAGATTTGTCAGTATAGTTCTTTTCCCCTTCATCATGTGTGCCAGTAAGTAACACATTTTCTTAGCTCGGTCAGTATAAAACGTGCACTATTGATGAAGCCTGAAGACAGGTGTGAAAACCTATTCAGTAAGATCTTGGTGTGCACCCCTGACTGTCAGCTGAATAAACATCTAATAAGGAGGCAAAAAGTGTTTGTTTTTTTTTGGTCCCGTCTAAACTTTATAGGTCATCTCTGCACCGCACTCCTCCAGGATTCCATAAAAAGGAGTTACCAGATTCTAAAGAACAAATGTTATGTTTTAAAGGATCCCTCATGTGCAATATGTATTTTCCTCATGTAACGCTGTTGTAAACTACAGACATGGTAATAAAAGCACTTCAATGTTTATACCGGTTAGGTGTAAATCTGGCCTTATGCTACTCGAATTTTGTCCAAGTCCTGCTGATACAGTTGAAATTCGAGTACTGTGTGGCCCCATTGGCCATGCAGTCTTAAAAAAATAAATAATCAAATTTAGTTGAAGGAGCCGGTTCAAAAATTCTCAGTCAAACAATGACTGCAGCCAACCAGCTGCACACCCACCACTGTCAGAATTCAGTAGCCTGATGTTGGGGGATTCTCCTCATTCATGTTGTTTAGTGTGGATGGGAGGAATCAAGTTTTTTTTTTTCTTGTTGAGCCTGCAGGCTAAGCGAGAACAAAATGCACAGTGCATGGCCAGCTTAATTCTCCACATGTACCAACCCTTGCCTGCATTCCAAACTTTAGAAAGCAATTGGTGTGAGTGGAATACTGCTTTAAGATAGCTGCCTACTCTAGCCATGAACCCCCCTGTGATCCTATGAGAGGTGACTCTTAGAGAAATGTTTTAGGTGGATTTTCTTTACTGTTCGGCTTCACGTTGAGCACATGAACATTTGAGTGCTTTTTATGTTTGAGCATTCTACTAACATTAAGTGAAATGTTAAAAAAGCAGAAATAATTCAAATAAATGTCATCATAAGTAATAAAGGAGTGCAAAGTGCCATGGTAGATCGTAACCCATGTCGATGCATCAGGACTCTGGTTTTATTGACTGCTCTTAACTTCTGATTAGTCTGCATTTGTTTGACCTTCGCATTGTCCTCCCTTCTGTGTACAGCCCCATATTTAAGATCTAAATATTCTTCTTCCTGCCTGTGCCCCCCTTTCTGGAAATAAACTGGTATATTGGTTGACTAACCTGATATTTTTCCTTTGCCCTGAGAAAAAATCTATCTTGACAAGTGTATGACGTTTTATAGGTAACACTTTATAAATCCTTGCCGTTCCAACCCTCAGCTGAGCTCTCATGTTTCTATTATTTAGTGTATCTTGATGTCAAACATATTCTTTTTCACTCTGTTTACAGAACTTACACTTTCTCTGGATAATTCCAAAACCAGAGAGATCTGACTAGAGCCAAGCTCACCTATCAGTTTGTTTCTACAATTTGATGAGGAATCTCTGCAAATGTTTGGATGTTCTTTTGAGTATGACCCTTTTGTATACCCCACACCCATGCTCTGGATTGACTTGTGGTATTTGCTTATGTTTCAATTTGTAAAGCACCAAAACTTCCTACTGTGTATATTTCTGTTTACACTTACTGAAATAAAAATTTGCTCTTTTAATATGATGTGAATTTTCTTCTTTTGCATGTATCACGCTATAATTGCTTATCTATGAGGATGGAGATAAGGTACTTTGTTATATTATCATTAATACAACAACATCAAGGCACATAATCGTATTTAAAAACAACGTTTTATTATGTATTCAGGAGGCTGTGTGTGACTGCTTGTGAAATTATTGCCGTACCCTCAAAGCTCATACTGGAGATAATGGGGGTGATCTCATAAAGAAGTTAGTATTAGGGTAAATCTTTAGTCACTTGAAAAAGTGACTGAAGTAAAAACAAAACAAAACTGAATATTTGCTAGCACACGGCTGATCGAAGTGAACACAGCTTCGTCTTATTTAATAAGTTCAGTGAACATTCACTTTGCATAATGTACAAATTTCTTTTAGTTAATCAGCCCCAGTGTGTCACCCCTGAACTTGTGCAGAACACGAATAGAGGGTGAATGATTACTTTGAAATGTGAATATTGGTAAATGAGGTGAAGCTGTTTACCCCAATACCCAAACATTTGCTAGCAAACATCCTGTTAAAATGCATTTCCACTTTGCAGGCAAAATTGAGAAAACCTAATTTTATGTTTGTTATATGTTCCTCTTCACACAGCATACCGGAAAATATTTCTTACCGTTTGGGTATTTCTATTTAGCAGGCCATTGCAAGCTTCTCTCTCCTTTTTAGTAAGAGGATCGTCCCTATAGAAAGACTTATGTGCAATGTGAATGAGAATCATGTAACAAATATAAAGTAGGTGGATATTCGAAGTGGACACAGGTTCACCTTGTTTGCTATCATTCACTTTCCAAAGCGAACTTTGCTTTGCTAGATTAACACCTTCTATTCCTTTCGTAAATCCATTTCTTATCAATGCACCTTCTTCTCTCTCATGTCTTTCCTCTGGTTTGGGTTGCCATATTGTCTGTAAAATAGAAAACAAGGTACAAGTTTGGAGAGCAGAATAAAAGAATGTAGAAATTGATTTTACTTGTTCAATTCATGCTGCCACTGCTGAGTAATCAGCATCTGAATCTAAAGCTGGCCATACACCTTACAATTATCTGCACATTTCTGTGGTCAGATGGAAAAGGTGCAACAGATTCCTCCATCTACACTTAACTGTGTGGATGGAGTAATCTCCACCTGGGCCAATCTGTTGCACTTTTTCCATCTGACCACAGAAAATCTGCAGATAATTGTAAGGTGTATGGCCAGCTTTACAGACTTTGGTACCTGCTATTTCAAAATGTTTAACACAAAATTGTTAGAGAGCTCTCAACACTTGTCTTCACACTGCAAATAATTACCCAAAAGGAAGGTATCCAATCAGAATACAAGATTGCATTATGATGTCGATTTGGACATTGACTAAACATTTTGTCCTATTTGGTTAGCGAACTGCTACACATTTAACTATTTTTCCAGGGCAGAGAATCCAGCTTGGTCATGAGAACAAATAGCTAAACATAGGACTATCACAGCATCTTTGGATTTCCGCAGATGTAAATTATACAGCATTAGTATAAATATAAGTATGTGTATGTAAACCCAAAATCATTTTTCAATATCTTTTGGCATCATGCATCACTTAATACAGTTTTCTTAACCACTTGAGTCCAAGCCAACATTTTAACATGGCAATGGAATAGTGGTTATTTGTCCCAACATTGATTTGAAATGGTGGCTGATCTCAGCTGCTCCTGGGAGTCCCAGTGTTAGGCCCCTGGGATGAAACCATCAGCTCCTGGGCTTCCAATGCTTATACAGCTCGCTCCATAGGAGTGCACTATAGAAGCAAATATAACCACAATGCTTTTTTATTCTATTTACATCATATGTATAGTAATATCATAGTAGTAATGTCACTGCACTTCCTCTGAGTATGCAGGCTGGAACATAGCTGTCACAGCTTTGTTCAGCACCTCCTTCCCAGATAGCAAGGATAACTTGCTACAAACTTGTGCCAGGGTTAAATTGTAATTTTTGTTAACTTGCTGCACATATTCCTGGCAAGTTGTAGACTTGCAGAACACTCGCAGCACAAGTTCTAGTTGACACTTTTTGAATTTGTAGCAGATTTGCTTGGCAAGTCTACAGCAAGAGTCCTGCAGGTCTTAGCAAGAGCTCTGCAAGCTCGCTGGTCTGGAGACTTGCAATGCAGACTTGCTGTAATTGTGCAACAAAATTGTGAAGCTTGGCAAGTCTGCAATAGTTTAGCAAGTCATTTTCAAACTTGCAGCTCAATTGCTTGCTATCTGGGCTGTACCAATAGACCACTGCAATAGTGATCTATTGCTGGCTGATTAATATGTGGTATTGGAGGCGATCTGCTGCTGCACAGCTGTATGGGGGGGGGGG